>NW_027282230.1:115000-210280 GCF_046629955.1 Centroberyx affinis
TGACCAGTGCTAGCCTATGATGCATTTGTAATGGCATGCTAGCACTATAATAACTGGCTACTGCACCACCGACACACATACGCGACACATACGCACAGGCCCCCGGTTTGAACACACACACACACAGACATAGACAGAATAGCTGCCTCGAGGCACAAATATCATCTGACCTAAGCAGGCTGACAGGCATGTCTCCCTGCTCTGTGAGAGATAAGTCTGACCATAATAACTACAGTAGGACTCTATAATTACAGCCACAGCTACAATGACAACTATGATCCTCTAATAACCTATTCTGACCTAAGGACCGAAGGTGACTATTAAAAACACAGCATGCGCGCACACACAAGCGGGACTTAAAAGTCACACTTGAGCTGAACAGGGGGTATAATGTGCTGGAGAAAAACAAGAAGTGAGAGAAGTTGAAGGAAGAACAAGAGAGTAGACGGAGAGGAAGATAAAGGGGAGCGCTATAACAGGCCTTATCTCTACACTTCAACCTGTCATGAGTTTATATATAGACTGGACTACAGCGTTTCCAAATACGCCACAAACACACACCCTGACAATGTTTGAGATTGGCAAGCTTTCTTATTACTCTTTTCTGATGTGAAACTTTCTTGGTAGCCTACTGAGCCATATAGCCAAGTTGAAAAGGGACAACTTGAGTGCACTGTCCACAGAAATCCATACAGGCTGCAACTCAGAAAAAAGGTGCAGCCTTGTTGGAAAAAAACCTTTCGCTCTAAAAATTGGTGTTATATTATTGTGTGAGAGATGGATGTGCTTGAGTTTCAGTCTTCGTCGCGAACAGAAGTGGAGATGAGTTGGCCTATTTATCAGACTGTAGAGGTCAACTGGTCCAAGAACAACCTTGCTGCGTCATGCGACTTGTCACAGCCGGCAAGCCAGGCCCTCTGTGATCCTGACATGCAACAACAGTAGCACACACTGCTGTTTGGTGGCTTGTAGCGACTGCTTGAAGACAAGATATGTACCAGTTAATAAAAGGGACACCTAGTATTTGACAGCACAAAATTTAAATAACTTTAAATGATAGTTTGGTTGTCAAAATGATACAACTTCTACACACTGGATCCTATTGTTAAGTTATTGTAATGAGGGAACTGAGCTCTTCATGTGCTGCCTTGCCTGTTTACTTGTATTGGTGTTGGTATCATTTCAGAGCAGCTTGTAAAATGCTATCTATTGACAAGTAAAACACATTGATCAGCTATACAAACAGAGGCTCTGGGCCTGTAAACAGCCTCAAATCAAATATTTTTCACATTGACATGTTCTCGTTCCTGCCCAGGGATGGGCTGCGACATTCACATAAGCCTGCGCATTAGGTCACTGGGAAAGACTAACAACTGTCTGTTTGTTCCCAGCACCAACTGCCTCAGTGTGTGTGTGTGTGTGTGTGAGAGAGAGAGAGAGAGAGAGAGAGAGAGAGAGAGAGAGAGAGAGAGATAGTGTGTGTGTGTGTATGTGTGTGTGTGTGTGTGTGTGTGTGTTCATCTGCTGCTCACAACAAATTAGACATATGACTCAAGGCAGTGGGGACTGACACATAGACCTCTATTCACACAACCTGTTTCATGATCATTTTTTGATTCAGGTTTGCGGTTGAGTGGATTTATTGAGTAGGTATGCTATTTACAACCGGAGCTGTTTGAATTAATTCAATTACAAAGTGGCCTAAACGCAATAGGCTACTATTGTAAAAAAAACCCACATAATTTCCATCGTCAGTACGTTTCCTAGCAACGAGCAGTACAACGAATTACTACTGCCAAGGAGTAGCCTATTCAGCAAAGTAACGGTTCCCTAACGTTACTTTTTTTGAGTAACGAGCCCAACACTGATTTATGAAGTCAGTGTGTCTGTTTATGAAATACAAGTGCAGACACACAGACAGAGATGTGAAAAGTGTTGTTCACAGTCCCAGCAGGGTGAAGTGAAGGGGGGCTAAACCCCGAACCGAAGCCGGGTTACCTTCATCCAGGAGCCGCTCCAGATGCGTGAAGATGCCGCTGAAGTTGGGGAGGGAACTCATCACCTTCCTGTCGTTCATCAGCTGCATTAGATAGTCCGGGCTGGACTTGGGTCTCTCCTTCACCTCTGTCTCCCCTACCATGGCTTTTTTGGAGCACTAACTTAGCGTAGAACTTTACTCAAAAAGGGGGATAACTTCGGTACTGAAGGAAAAACAACTCCCCCCAAAAAGATGCGAGAACCCAACGGGATCCGGCCACGACCCGCTGACCGCCTCTCTAAAAGTCCAAAGAAAATAAATCTCGGCAGCACCAGTTCAATCGACTATCCTTTGGAAAACACCTCGTCTGTGCTGAATATGCCCTCTTTCCAAATGGTTTCCCCCTCTATCCGACTCTCTTCAGAGTTTGAGAAAGTTCCTTTTTTGGGAGTTTGCTCTGTTCTCCTACGCGATACTGCGGCGACAGCTTACCAGTTTTCACGCACTTCTTTTTAGGCTGAAATCTACCTTCAACTTTCCTCCGCCCCAATCCTCCGTTTATCCGCCCGATGTATCGGTATTCTGCAGCGGGGATCGAGTCCCTATCATATGATTACAGTATAGCAGCACGAGTCGGCTCTGGAGCGCGCTGCGCGTTCCCGACATTACAGGGGAGGAGGCTTGCACTCGTCCCCTCAGCAGCCCCTCAGCTCCCAACCCCCACCCTTTCTCTCTCTTTCTCCCTCTCTCTCCCTCCCTCACACACACACACACACACACACACACACACACACACACACACACACACACACACACACACACACACACCACCACTATAACAGTATAATAGGCCTACATAGGTATGCACACCTGTTCTGCAACAGTTACTGTCCATCACTTGTTGTGGGTGAGCTGTGAAGTGTGTGTGTATGCAGGTGCCCTCTCATAGTGTTACACAAACATCAAATCCTGCCTGTTCACACCCTTCCACTTTAAGGACTTTTGTCATGGGTTTGGGTTTTGACCAGGAGGATCCTAAAATAATACAATGGTGTGAGATTGCGTTTGTTCTCTCTGGGTGGCTGGGCAATGGAGACTGAATGTCACTGGATTGCTGAAGGGACAGATAGGTGCTAGGGTCTATACTTAACTTGTTGTAAATCACACACATGTGTGCACCACGTTGCACGCGCACACAGGCGGACACAATGTGTGGGTATGAGTGTGTGTGTGTGTGTGTGTGACTCGTGTGCCCGGGCATGCCTTGACTTCAGCCCTTTGTCAGCAGGCACTGGCCTCCCACTCTGTCCACTCCAAGACAGTACAGTGAATGTTTATGGGAGACCCCACTCCCTCTTTGTGCCCCCTTACCCAGCAAGACACCGCACTGCATTCCCGCAAACAATCGCACCGTGTGTGTTTTTAGCCTTATAAGACTGAGGGTGTGTGGGCATGCTGTGTGTCCGTGTCTGTGTGTTTGTATCTGTATGTGTGTCTGTGTCTGTATGTGTGTGTGTCAGGGTTTGGGGAGGTGGCTGCAGGAATTGTAATGGGTCAGTCGTGTTGGTAATAGCTAGCCAGCTGGTATGGCGAGTATTCAGGGCGGGGGCAGTGCATTGTCCTCTCATGGCTCTAACAATGCCCCTCTGAGCAGTCCACACATCTACCAGTCACTGGCCTCTCTCTCTCTCCCTCTCTCTCTCTCTCTCTCTCTCTCTCTTTCTCTCTCTCTATCTCCCTCTCTGCTTTTCTTTCTGTCCTCCATATTTATTCAGCTATATTGAAGCTTTGAAGATGTGATAGCTGTTAGACCTGTATGGGCGCCATGAACCAGAGGCCATAGTGTCTCTGACCTTTGAAAAACTCAAGGTCAACCAGTAACCTCTGTTAATATTACAATATACAGGTCATTCACCCTTTCACTATAACGACCCAACTGCATTTGCACTTCTATTATTACTGTAAATGATTAATTAATGCCTGAAATAATGCATATATTAATCAATGCAACGACTTTATCTATTATTAATAGTCTACATCAATAAATTAGTCAAATGCATCTGGATGCATACCTGATTTTTATCAATCTATCCCATCCATTTATCTATTCATACACTCAGTAATTCATTCCTCCATCTGTAGAGATAGGCTCACTCATCACTTTCAGTGTTTCCTCCAGAAGTTTTTTTTTGTACCACTGGGACAGAGGGATAATTCTGGTGCTGGAAGTAGAGTTTGCTCCAAGGCTTATTCCTAGTATGGGTTTCAGTAGGTGCTATGGTTTAAAATGGGACTTATTTGGATGTTTATATCATGAAATATGGATATATATGTGTTTCTTTTAGTGGAAAAAAGTCAAAGTAATGCATTTTCTTCATCTTTAAATGTTTTTAGCAGTGGGAGCAATTGTCTAGCAATGGGGAGGCTACCTCTGCTAAATGAATGCAGGAGAAACCTTTTCACTGATGGAGAGACACCCTCTTGTGGAATTTTAGTGCAACTGGATCTGTTGAAGTGGAAGACTGTGGCCCAATGTCTGCCAGCTATTTTGTCAAGGAACACTGAGAAAGTCTGGTAGAAATTTGGACTCTAATGAATGGCATTTGGAAAGACATATACAAGTTGATAGCAGTGTTGGCTGTAAGGCCTGTGTTTAACCTCGCTCCTCATGAGAGAGACTAATGGACGGGTGGCGAGATCACAGATGAGATTGTTGCATAAGATGACTGCACTAGATTTACTTACAGTCAGCTTGTATGAGATCATTGTATAAGCTCTTTATTCACTCACAGTCTGGATGCTTTTGTCTCAATCTCAGTTTGTTAGAGGTTTACTAAAAAAAAAAAAAAAAAAGATACCTGCAATCACCAACAGAGAGCAGCAGAATACAGTCTGTGAATGGGACAAACTGGTTTGTGCTCTGACTACAGGAAAGTTTAGATGTTGGCTCCATGGGAATAGAGTGTTTAGAGACTTGTTTTGTCATGCCATGAGACGTTTGGGGCATAGAAACAAGTGTCATCGTTATATCTCTAATCTGGATATGACCAATATGGGTTTTTGAAAGCACCGATACTGATAACTAACCTTAACCCTAGTTCTAATCCCATCCAAGTTCAGTTTCAGTGCTTCAGTTGCAGTCTAGGGGATTTAGAGAGTGGTAGGGCAAAAGAGGCAGGACCCCGGCCACCTTTGGACACTATATCTGTACTGCCTTAACTTCAGATTTATATCTTCTGAGATAACAACTTGCAGCTAAACCTGGCCCTTCAAACTAGACTTAATTTCCCTGCATTCTATAGCACTGATTTCGATTTTTACACTACCTTCTTACCAACATTTTACTCTCATTTCTTTCCACACAATGATACAATGATACCAAATCCAAGGATTGAACCTTAAGTATCAGTCAGTACTAAATAGTGATCAAATCCATTACTTTTAATGAACAAGATACTCACAGATCACTGGACCCAAATCACAAAATTGATTGAGACATACTACTCCATTAATGAGATCTGTCATCTTTATATGTATGGAAAAAGGAAAGAAAGTCACTTTACTTGGATTTCTAACATGTTACACATGATTTTAGTATTGGGGAAATTCTCTGATGTGATACCTTATTTAACCTGGCATCAGCCTGATATTCAGTATCAGTATCAGAAACCTTACTTTTTTCCCTCTCATTTTGTCCCATAACATCTATATCTTCATCTTACTCTGCCCACTATTTTCTCTTGTTCAACTTTCTCTCTCTCTCTCTTTCACTCTCTCTCTGTGACGTGAGTCCTGCAGTAGGACATCACCTGTTCACCTGGTTGAGGGGCTCATGCTAATCTAAAGCCTCTTAGGCTTCTTATCTACTCAGCGCTGGTTATGTGCTTTGGGCCAACAAAAATACCGCGCAGAGTTGGCCTCTTTACCATTCCTGCTGACTCTTCACAGCTCTCTCCCATCTGCTCTAACTAAGCCACATTGGCTTGGATATCATGGTTCCTCATTCCTCCTGTCCAGGGTCGTTGCTGAATATGTGGGTCTAACTTGGTATCTTTTGTAGTGGAGATTGTTTCGAGATAATGGATAAACACTACCTCACTGGTTGTCATTTATCAGTATCCGGACTGAAAGGATCAAGGGATTTAGTTAGCTGCATTCTCCGAAGTCAAAGCTGATCCAGGAGCAAATTGAGGGCACAAAAACCAGCAAATTGTGGATGAATTCAGTGAAAATAGGCAATTTCAGAACATCTGTACAACCAGAAAGGTGACAAACAAATTTTGTTTGTGCATGCATACAGTATAGGCTTACACACACATGCACACACAACAGTTGTCCTTACACTGGGCATGTGAAGTGTCATCCTATGCCCATGTGAAAGCAGTAATGCCATAATTGCCCTTATCCTATTGACTTAATCAGGAACCCTGCCGCACTCACAGGGCGCGTTGCTTCCTGATCTTCCTGCCTGCTACCCGAGGTTGAGACAACAAAACAGTATTATTTTACACTTGCATCACATCACTAGAGTCCTTTATTCATGTATACCATCACCATCATCACCACCACCTTTCTACATAAACACACACAGACAAAAAAATATTTCATATGGCAAAACAAATAAACTTTACATTGATTGAAATAAAAGATTTAGATTAATTACATTATTTAAAAAAGTTATTTTTTTTTCATCATTTCTACACTATGTACAAAGACAGCAACCCAGTTGTTAGAATATATGTGTGTGAGTGTGGAATATACAGACGCTGCTGAGTGCACAAGAGGAACCTCAAAGAGGATCTCAGTTCACAGTACAGGGGTTAGGAGTCAAGATTTAGCTGCCAATCTCAATTGTCCTCCACAGTTTTGGAGTTGCCCCTGGTTCCCTCCTGGGGCCCACCCCCTTTCCCCACGCTTGGCCTCACCCTCCAACCCTGTGCTTCAAAATTCACACACACATATTGTACGCGGGGTGAAATGGTGGCACCACATCTCCTCCATACTTCTACTCCATCTCAGGAGCATATCCAGTCTTCATTGGACAATGGAGGACTGGAGTATAAAAAGAGGGGAGTGAGGGATTTCATTTGTTCTTTGTCTATATATCAGCTACAAGCCAAAGCGCTATAGGCGGGTCAACAAAAATAAAACACTGTTTCTTGGGCTATAAATATCTTTCAACTGTACCTCTGGCTCCATGGGAGGGGGGGTTGCATAGCAACCACCATCCCCATACTAAAAGTGCCTGCTCTCCTCGCCAAACTTTATCAACAATACAAAGGAAAAATTACATACTCTCGTGAATACAAAGCAACTGACATTTTATGAATTCATATCACAACATTTAGTTGATTTATCATTGTGCTGTTTTGCACTTTTTGTGGAAATAGGAGGAACAGAAAATTTTATGAACAATGCAAACCCACAGAGTATCAGAAACCAGAAAGATGGTGAATCTCGTTAATAGTATGCTGTGAAGCAAAGATGGAACTTGAAGTGGACTTGTGAGAATGTTTTGGGGAAAATGGGAATTCAAAAGCATGCCTAATAGCTAATTCCTTATCTCTATACGTATGAATATATTATTTATGCAAGGAGTCCGTTTGTAAGGAGTCCGTTTGTAAGGAGTCCATATGGTCATAGATTTGTGTCCTTCTGAAAGCCAAATATGTGTGTGTGAAGATACTGTGTCTACATTTTAAATGTTGGTAGAAAAAAGCAATCTCACACTTCCTCTTCCTCTCCTCATCAGGTGGGAGCGGTCTCAGTTTTTGCGGGAGGGGCTCGCTCAGCTCACCGTGGCAACTGGCGCCTCACCCCCCTCTTCCACCTGGTTGCCTTTGCCCATGGCCTTCATGTTGGCCATGATGTCACTGAATGTCTCCTTCACTGTCTTCTCCAGGATCCAGCCCTCGCTCTCACTCTCTGGGTCCTCTGGGTTAGCCAGGGTGGACAGGGAGGTGTTCACATACTGCAGGCCCACTGTCACAGCAACCTGCGCAGGACAGGAGCACAGATCAGCAGGGTTAAGAGGGCCAACCTGAGCCTGGCCCTCAGAATTCATCATACCATCCTGTGAAGAACGGGGTCACTCACTGAAAAGAGTCCTGCACCAGAGCGCAGAGCTTGGAGCGGAAAACTGATTAAACCAGTGGTTCTCAGCCTATTTAATGCTAAAGCACACAAAACAAAACAACAAAATTACAGAGCCCACCAAATTATTAATTGTAATGTAATAAAATGTAAAATGCAATAAAAAAAAAAAGCCTGATGTAATCATAGGACAAAATGAGCAGCTAGACCCAAAATTGCAATAGCTGGGTGGAAAGAATTAACTATAAACTCATTAAACTGAATTTGAATGGATCAAATGCAATAATGCTGTTTGACGTAATGAACATATTACTATTAAGCTTAGCTCTAACATGTTCCAAATCAAATCTAATATGTTATATCTTATGTAAAATAAAAATAGATATCAATCAGTATCATCATCATTATTATAACATTGGGGTCTAAAGGTTATTCTTGAACTAATCAATCAATCAATGGCCTAAAGGTCTACTGACATCATTAGAAAAGTTGTTATAAAATGCCCTAGTTTTTTACTGCCCCAGCCAGGGAGACTGTCCAGTCACAGTCTCAACTGACCGTTGAGACTGTGACTGGTCACTTTAGATCAGGAGATAGGGCTCCAGGAAGTGGGTCTGTATTTGTCTCCTCCCCTAGATTAACCCATTACTCCGTCTCTGAGCCCACTATCTGTGTCAACAAAGAGACGCTTGCATAACTATTATTAAGTCTAGGACTCCTCCGACTGTGCCCCTGATCAGCTTCTGGAGGTTTAGCCCAAATCCATGTTTTTAGAACAAGGTAAATAGTTTTATCTGCAGGATTTCTAGGACAGAGAGGTTATCTATATAGTAACATTTACTGTCTGCTTGAAGCTACTTGAACCACCTTAGGTACCACTCAGGTCACTGTCGCTCATCACTGACTTCACAGATTTGTGTGTACATGTGTGCAGCCTTGCTATGGTATGGTAATCATGCTCTTGGGCCTCAACAACAACAGCAGACATTGCCAGTGGAAGCTGAGGGGAGAGTTGAAAAGAGGAGAGATGCCATGTGTCTGCTATAGGATTACCCTTTGGGTAGAAAGTAGCAGGTGAGGTAAGGTAAGCTGCATTTCCATACCAGCAGGGCGACCTGACAGTCAGGCGGGAGGGGTGATATTCGGGCAAAGAGGATAGAGGTGTTGGGAAAGAAGATGCAGTAAGTGGATATTGCTGATAGCGTGGGTGGAGTGTGGAAAAGAGTGAGAAGACAGAAAGGAGGGGTGGGTGGGTGACAGTAATGCCAACTAGGTTGAGGCTTTCCATGATTAGACCCAGACTCTTCAGCTCACTTGTCAGACTTCTCTGAACTCACTACTAGGCAATTTAAGTCCCCACCTGACTCCCAAACAAATTCACTGTGTGTTCTTGCTGATTCTAATGGGAAAAGGCTGAACAATTATTTGAATCATTAAATGGGTCATTCCATGGCATGGAGGTGGTGTAGATAGAAACATTTAACTCATTTGTTGAAAGTGAGATGTAATATAGAGGTGTAAATAGGAATAGTCAACTAATTTGTTGAACATGAGGTGTGATATAGTGGTGTCAAAAATTATATTTAACTTATTTGTTGAAAGTGAGGTGTAATATAGTGGTGTAAATAGGAATATTTAACTAATTTGTTGAAAGTGAGGTGTAATATGGGGGTGAAAAAAGAACATTTAACTAATTTAATGTTAATGATACTCAGGTGTAATTTGATACATCAGCTTTGTTCACTACCGTATAATTTCTTTCCAAGGGATTTGTGTAAAGCATCGAGTGTTTGTGTGTTTGTGTGTGGCTTTGTGTCTGTGTCCATGTGTGTCTGCCCCTGACCTCCAGCATAGTAACCAGCAGCACCAGGACTCCGATGGTGTTCATCATGCCTCCATAGTAAGACAGCATGGCATCGCGGCAGCCGCTCTTCCAGATGTTGAGCTCCTCGGTGTAGTGGTCGTAGCTGTAGTGGGCCGAATTGTTGGTCATCTGGAGCTGGATGCAGGGCCGGGGGGAGCTGGGGTTGCAGCAGCTGAAGGGGACCCCGTCCATCAGGTACTGGCCGTCCACGTTGCTGCCGATGCGGCTGACAGGATCAGGCAAAGTGTCATGTTAGTGTCATGTTATGATGGGTTAGAGGTGAAAGTGAGGTGGATTAGGGTCAGGACTCTGCCATTCTGTACTTGTAGCATGTGTGGGCTAAAATTACTGGTAGTATAATTAGCACAGGTAAAAGTCAAGTTTAAGTCCAAGTGCGACTTCTCTGCTACAAAAAATAACTATAAACTACCACTGATGATTATAACCAGCTGGTGCAGACTATTGCATAATATATCTTTTTTTTTAAGTTACTGGATAAATTCAATAAAATTCAGTTAATGAGTATTTTGGTTGTAAAGATTGGTTGAAAAGACAATTGATTGATAAAAAAAGACTAAAATCTCAGAGAGGGTTTCTGCTGTTCTACATCTATAGTGCACCGAAATACAACAGTAGTGACATGAGCAACTATAACTGACAACACTGTCACTGTGTACAATTATCAGCCAATCATCATCTTTATCAACTCTTACAGTTTAAATCAGTTTGTACTGCAGCTGAGTATCATTGATTAGGCTCATGGATGGGGTGGTGTAATTAGCATCATTAACCCAACTTTTCATTAGCCTGTACTATATACAATATAACTAATGATATTGTCTATTATGTATTACACATCATTTCTAATATTATTATGACACAGTAAGGTATATACAGTATAGCAAATGTGATATCAATAATTAAATTAAATTAAATTGCTTGACACAAATCCTTTTCTCTGAACCTGTTTTGTTTACCAGATAAATGTTATCCTGGCTATTGATAACATGAGAGTGTGCAGACACACAAACTGGCACAGTTGTGTGTGTGCTCAGTCTGAAGAGCGGATCTCAACTTTGATTGACAGTAGTAGGGCAATGGAAAGACCAGTGTGATTGGATCACAAAGACGAGAGTGATGGAGATATGGACCAGTGCTTCCTAACAACACGGATACTTAATCATGCCCCAAATAACATTTTAGTCAATACTATGGGAAAATAGCTGTGAAGCTGACAAGTGCAGAATACTGCTGATCCATACACTACCAAATACAAAGATTGCTGTTGTGGTATTTTAATTAAAAAGGATTTGAAAAAGCCAGTTTGGTTTACGAGCAAAGATAGTCTCATGGGGCTATACAACCTTTGACAATTACTGTCCTAATGGGACCTTATTGGTTAATTTTATGGTCATTGGGCCATCAGTGTTTATGGTTATTGGGAAATCTCTGCCTCTATAATGTCCTATGGGCCAGTCAGGCAGTGCTATTCCGAGAGTGTCGCCAGGACCTGCGCTGATTGGACAGGACATTAATTCTTGAAGGACATGGAAATGTAATCCAGGAGATTAGCCACTAAGAACACACTGCAGCCTTTCAAACATTTTATGCTTACACTCAAAACTCCCTTACAACTCTCCACACACAGCTGATTGATAACCATACCTGTTGCTAAAACCAGTGTAGACATAAACAGGTATGCATAAAGTGGCCACATATCACTTAATTGATGCTGTACAATTTACTTTTAATCCCACCCCCCACCCTTTTCACCCACTGTATCTTTTTTTGTCCCTAATCACCAAAGCCCCTCCTTCCAACATTATCTATAAAACTGCCTAGTAACCTCTACCCCCCCCCCCCCCCCCCCATCCAGCCTCAACCCCCCCACCTCAACCCCACACCTCCATCACCACCCTCATCCATCAGCGACTATCACTAAAGCTTGGTATCTACCTGACCTGCTAATCCTTACAATGGAGTAAAGTGAATAACGTACTTGGGTTGACCCTCCCTCACCTCAAATCCACTTATACTGAACCCTTACTTTGCATTGACACCCCCCTGAAACACCCCACCTCAATGACACCTTCATACATGGAGGCTCAATGACAATGTCTTTAAATCTAAAAGGATAATTTCACTCAGTAAGTCACATCAGACATCAAGCAGACATAGCCAATGAAAAACTGGTGCTGTGAACACACTGCTTCTTTTATAATTGTTGCTCATTTATGCTCTCTAACTGAAAATGGTTATTGTAAGGGATTTAGTTGATTTTAGCTCTGTCACTCACTCTTTGACCTCCTTTGCGCTGAAGTCCAGGTAGCGGTTGCTAACCCACTGAATCTCAAACCAATCTTTGTAGTTGTCGTTTCCGCAGCAACGGAACTCCATCTGCATCAGGTCCAGGGTCCTCTTCATGTAGCAGCGTCCCGGTGTGTCTGTGTCCTTGTAGAACTTCATGCTGTTCTTCAGTCCCTCAGCCAGGGTGAACTGCAGAGGGATCCTCATCATGAAACACAGTAGGGCCGTCAGAAATAGTAAGGCGTTGAACCCCACACAGGCCATCAAAAAGGGCTTCAACATGGGCTTCCACTTTCCAAACTTGGAAGGGTCCAGGGAGTCGTAGCAGACTTTGCCTCCAAAGGCATTCACGCCACAGGCTATTAGACCCACACCTATGAGCAGGTTGGGCAAGAAGTGGCTCTCGTTGTTGTCCATGAGTTCTGAGCGTTTACGCAGCTCGATCTTAAAGAACAGGCCCATGCTGAACACCAGCACACCGGCCATCACAGAGAACCAGTACATGAACCAGACCATCTGGGCGAGCTTCACTCGCTTTTTCAGATCAAACTTGACCTTCATCAAAGCCATTGTTCAACCTTGGATGTGTCCTTGCCAATGAACAAGAGAGCCAAAGATAAGCTACAACAGGAGCTCCAAGATTTCTAGGGTTTGAGAGTTTAAAGAAGTGCTCCTGAATGCTCCAAGCTGCAGTCTCAGTTCCCGCTTCCTTGTCTCTCTGTGATCAGGGTCTCCTCTGGCGGGTCCAACAGGACAGGAGAGTCAGCTCAGCCTGTAATCCATCCCACAGCAAAGGAGCAGAGATGAAGAAACCAGGGGACCCCTGAAGGAGCAGAGCGGTTATTTCTTCAAGGCCATCTCCTCTCCCATTGTGCCAGAATCTCCTATCTTCACCAAGTTATATTTTTGTCCAGCTTTTACCAAAGGTTTCCCTCTTTAACACGATACGATCACGCAGGTGAGGCTAATCGTGGTGTTCCTTTCTCTTGGAGAGGTGGAGGATTGCCGAGGATCCTCATGATCAAACTCAAAGTTGCAGTACGTCATGCTAAGCCCCTGTAAGCAGCCTGATCCAATTTGCAAAAATCCCTCTACACAAGATGAGCCTGATCGTAAGCCGCTGCCAGGGGCCATAATTGGTTTGAGTGTTCACGTGGTCACGGACGCCTTGATCGAATGCACCGGGAGCCCTAACGACCAAAGGTAATGGTTAGCAAAGACCTTGACATGAAAGGGGAGCTAATAATGCAGCGTACCCATTCACAGGTAGAAGTCCACAGGTTCAACACTAACAGGATGTTTACACTGTAAAGCAAATACACTGTGTTACTGAAGCCCCAGTGACCCAGTCAGAAACAACACCTTCAGGCTCACATATCAAACCATCCTGTACACCTGTACATTTGATTCATTTATTTATACTTATAAATAACTTATACTATATTTATTTATAAGCACCAGCCCAAGACATAAATTATAAGGATACGACACGTGGATGCATGACACTCAACATGGACATATGGTAGTTACAGAAAACTTTATTCTGCATAAAACAAGCTAATAAATGTAATTTAAGCGCACTCCATAATGACCTTATTGTCACTTGCAGTCCAAGCACTTGGCTGTCAGAGTCAACAGCCTGTCTGGCACAAACACAAGACACATGCTCATGCTGGCCAAATGATCAGGTCTTTCCTGGATAGCTTGTATTCTGACTCCGTAAAGCTTCATTGTGGTTGGCCCTGGGAGCTGCAATTCAGATTATTACAAACATCTCAGCTCTATAGTTACATACAATACAATTAGAAGTCAGGCAACATAGTTAGCTTAAAAAACCACAACAGCTCCATGTCGTTGAACAGTCAGACTCTTTATTTGCATCTCTTTTCAATAACAGTTACTGTTACATTCCCCCTTTACAAAACACCAGACTAGATGTAAGTGTGCTCCATAATATCAGTGTACCACTTACAATCCAAGTGGCATTAAGGGTCTGTGGATGCAAGCAGCATTAAGGCATGTATTTTCAGCCCAGGCTTTATGCCGTCCTTTATTCAAACTCTCAAAAGATTTTTCAACCAGTGCTGAGTAATTTACGGCCTTTGTAGCTGTTACATCACTGTCTGCTTCACCATCACTGTTTATTAATAAATGTATGATAACTATTTCATTAATAATCTATTTAATTAAATTAATTTTTCAGATTTTTGCAAAGCAATATTTTGTCTTTAATAACAGACATTTCTCAGTTGTTTTGCAGCTGAACCAAGAAAATGACAACAAACAAACAAAAATCACTTTGTGAATAATACTAACTTATAGACAGTAGTGCTTTGTAGCCAACAGTGCAAAAGGCTCACATTTTCTGCTTTACACAAGACTAAGTGTCCCTTGTGATGAATGGGCCATTCTGGTGTATGGTTAAAGTACTAGGTACGCCTCCACTGGACAAGCCACGCCTCCATGCATGTACACTTCAAAATGTTTAACATCGGGGTAATGTCTGATGCTGAGCCTGCAGCCCAGCCCAAACGTTCAGCTAGAGTATCTGATTATGCCCATCACCAGTAATCTGACAACTTTAACACTTGGAGTGAATACTCTGCTAATGCAGGTAGTTTGGAGCATTCCTAATGGCATAGTAGCGTTTACCTTCTAACAGAATCACTCTGCTGTACATGGGACCAATAACATTTTCCTATTCCTAACTGAAAGAAATTAGTTTCTTAAAATGGGACCCAAATTGTATGATAAAATACAGTATTAGTATCAAATATGAGCACTTAAGCTGCAGTTACACAGGAACAGACAACCTCATTACTAAAACTACACTAGGCAAATTTACATGTTGACGGCTCCACAGAGAGAAGCATCTGAAAAATTTTAACTTCTATACCAGAAATCCTGTAACATGTCACTAAACTGCACACAGCATGGTTATATTTGTGAACATGGCCACTCTAAATCACTTTACACCAAAGGATACCAAAGAGATGAGAAAGACTCAAGATCTAACACTGTCCAGCTTTCTCTGGACAGAAAGGTCGCTGCTGTTCAGGAGATGGTTTGTATTTGCTCTAGTTTCAGTTCGGCACTTCCTGTGGGTGGAGACTTGACATGGAAATGACATGGAAAACAAAAGGCTATGTCTGGGTACAGGGAATGACAAAAACGTTTCATTTGTTGGTTTCATCAGCCTGCTACTTTGGCATATTAGTGATTTTGAAACTTGAACTCTAGGGCTCCCAGCTGGTTTTTCTATCTACATCTGGAATTACAGTCCAGTTAGGGGAAGGTGTTCCTGCAGCGAGCCAGTTGAAGTCGTCCACCTGGGTCCAGTTGTTTCGGTCCCGGTCCAGACCAGACGAGCTGAAGTCCTCATCCAGGGTGGGATAAGACCAGGAGAACGGGGCGAAGCTCACCCCGTGACAGTCCTCTATGATGGCTCGGCTGGTGACATGCAGGTACACCCGTGTGTCGGTGGTGTTGTGGGTCCGCAGCTGCTGGCAGGGGAAGGCCAGCGTACTGTCCCTACAATGGTCAACGAACACAGAACTAGACACCGGCCCGCACAGGATCTCACAGCCACTGACGTGCTTTATGTGCAGCGTGCTGGGCGAGCCAAACAGACGGACCTTACAGTTAGTCAGGTGAGTCAACAGGACGTCCTGTCTCTGGAGCTCCTCAGCTGTCTTAGTCAGAACCATATTGTCCATGCTGGAGAAGCCGCACTGCTCAGAGTTCCCCGCTCCATCCACCTTGGCACTGTCAGGATCTGCAGGTGTGCCAGAATCAGCAAGTGTGTCAGCAGGTGGAGGTGCAGCAGCGACTTCCTCTTTAGCTTTACTACGAGCTCGAAAGGCAAATTTCTTCTTGGGCAAAGCCTCGTCTCTCTTCTCAGCAAGGCCAGTTTGTAGTTTTTGCAGTGACGCTTGAGCTTGTCTTAGCTCGTATTGAGTGAGAAACACCATGCTGTCGTTGAGGAATTTCTGCAGCTGCTGCGTTTTCGCCGTCACCTCCTCCAGCGTTTGGGCTGCCGCGGCCCGGTCCGCTCCGCTGCAGCCGGACAGCAGCTCCTCGATGGCCGCCCGCTCCCTGTTGAAAGTGCTGGAGAAAAACTCGCTCTTTTCCTCTGTGACAGACTGGTTCTCCTTAGCTTCCTTCCTCCGCTCGGCATCCTCCGTCCTCGTCTGGTCCCGTTTCAGCAGCCGCTCCGGGATCTTGACCGCACTGCCTTCCCCGTCACGTCCATTTCCCCGGGACTCTCCAGCCGTTACATCCATGTTGCACTGACTGGTGTTTGTTGCGGAGTGATGCGGAAGTGATGCGGAAGTGATATCGTCACTCCGCAGCAAACGGCGTTTTCATTGGCGGGATTCTCCAACGGTTGTATTTATGCTACCGTGTAACTGGTGGAAGAGGGGAACAGTAACTTTTCAAGGCACACCCTCTGTAACTTCATACCGCGTTATATGGATGGCTAGTGTTCATCTTTGGATAAGAAAAAATATAAATATACTATGTAATATATAGTCATGTGGTATAGGTGGTATACACAAAAAGAGACGAGGGGAGAGAGAGAGAGAGAGAGAGAGAGACAGAGAGAGAGAGAGAAAGAAATATGACTGGAGCGAAGCCCATGCAGTGTCAATGGCAGTTCAAACTCAACGTTTTACACACTCCAATAAAAGATGAAGAAACTGCAAGAGAACAGCATAAAATGAAATGAAATAAATAATTACTTAAAATGTTGATTATCGGTGTCAGTGTGAATGTTGTGGAGTAGGTCTATCAAGGTAACTGACACTTTGTAACTCTAGTCCTACCTGTGCATCGTCAAGGTGTGGCACACTGATTAGAGGCCCGCCCCCTACCGTTTGTGATGGTCAAGTCCAATAACATTAGGCTATCTGCTATTCATGGAGGCAAAGAAACATTACATTTTATTCTAAATAATGGAAAATATTTTGTTGATTTATGGGTGGATTTTAGTTAATTATAATTCGCCCTATGTGAACTAGAACTAGTCGTATGCAAGTGTTATGGAATAACTGTAGGATGCTCTGGGCTGCCTTGTTCTGTGCACTACCCCAACAACCCGTGCGGTGATGGCGAGGAAACCCCGTTGACAAGGCACTGCTTTTTCATGACGGTGAGTTTCCCTTTGAGTGTATTATAATTTTGTGATAAAAATTTCAAGGAAAAAACACACACAACCTCCTTCCTCCCTTCCTTCAGGGAGGGAAGAGAGTTTGAGCGGAGAGAAAAATCTATCCGAGACAGAACAGGGACAGTGAGAAAAATATATGAGTGGGAGAGGGAGAAGGAGGAGGAGGAGAAGGAGGGGGGAGCAAATTAAAAGTTGCCAAATGGAGATATTGGGTTTCAAGAGGAGTGAGACAGGAGTAAAGGGTTTGCCTCTTTCAGTCGTCTTTATGTTATGCTAATCGGGATAAATATTTATGGCTTGACACGGTTTAGTCCGTTAGCCTTGTCGACGAATTCTAACCGACGTTTTCAAAATAGGCGACGTCGACAGCGCAGCTAGCTAACCTGGACAGGCCGATGTTTACCAGTAAAATGTTGGGGTTGCGGAGCGTCCAACCTGGAGAGCTACCCGACCAAGACACCGGGCTCTTACAAATCCCACGTTTGAAACGCGTCGGTTCGGCAAATCGAGAGAAATGTGACGTTTTTCATGCTGGCAGATGAGCCAAATAGAAGACAAATGAAAGCCTCCCCAACAGAGAAAGAGAGCACGTCAGCGACGACCAGCCACAGGCTGGAGGACAGGCGTTTTGTGCTGCTTGAATGCGATTATCATTCTGTCGATTCAGTCTATTTTTGGAAATAAAATTCGCAAGCTGTACATTAGATGGCTTTCTAAACGACGATACCGTACAGTACAGTAACGTTACTGGTGGCAGGACTGCCTGGGTCAGGGACTAGCTTGGTTTGCCTCGTAGCATGCATGCTAGGACGGGCTTCGGAGGTTGTTATTTTCATCTCAAAATTACACGAAATGTTGCGGCTTTTTGGATGAGATAATCCAGTTTTAACAACCGTAATCAGAATTTGCGAAACATTTGAAAATCAAATGCTTCTTTAACCATTACAAGGGAAGGTTTAGTCAGCAGGTACTGCAGCCTTGCCTTGTCCATTTTTCTAATGCAGGCTACTAACAGTTGGATATAAAATATTTAACGTTTATTTAATCTATTATTAGATAATTGATTACAGCGATTGATTACCCGTTTGATAATTTGATTGTGCTTATGGACATTGGGGCAAACGGGGTGGGGTTTTTTTTTATTTTATTTTTTATATCTGAACAGCCTATATTGGCCAACCCTTGAAGTTTTTTCTGTGAAATAAAATTTTGTTGTGTTAATCGTTTGGCTTCCTTTTTTGTTAGGAGGAAATAGATGAAAGGTTGACATTTCTCTAAATCATATTGTAACATGGTGTCCTTTTGAAGGACAAATAAGCCTGACTGCCTGTGCCTACCCACTTTGAAGATAAAAATGGAGCTTTCTATTTGTTGTAAGCATTGAAAACCTTGTTTTTCTGTAATAGTTTTTCCATAAGCAGATTTTTTTCACTTTGTATTTTCAAATATAGATTATTTCAGTAAATTGAATCCAGCAGCCTTGTCGTTCTTTGTTCTCGCTGAACCAAAGATGGTGGCTGAACGTGTTTCAGCAGTAAAGACAGCCTATGGGATGGTAACAGCCATTTTGTAGCATTGCAGTTGTAACGTTTTGCACATAATCAGGCACACAAGGATACTTTTCCCATAACTTTGACACAGGCTACAACATATTTTCTAGTTAAGAGACACTTTTGTTCAAATATGGCATTATTAAATTAAGATGGATATATATTTAAAAGAGATTTTCTCTCAGCAAATGCCACACATTAGTTAAATACAACCATTATATAAAAATACATGTGACTTGGTCTCCAGAAACTCCCAGACCATTACTCTGCTTGGTCAGATTATGCCAGTGTTTTTTTTTCCTGTTTGTTCCTTGTATTATTTAATATCACGATAGCTGCATACCTTTGCTGGCTGACACAACATAAAGCCAACGCCTTTTTAAATGTAGAAACTCAAACAAACAACCTTTTATGGGATAAATTGTGTAGGGTGGAGTTATTTACACTCAAAAGCCCATTTTCACTCTATGGGAGTGTAGCTGACAGGAGAGATGACCAATGTGGGACAGCAGAGGAGGGTAGGGGTGGGAACTTTAGTGTCAGGGACTAGTGTCTGTAGGAGGAGATAGGGGCCATCCTGCCCTTACTTGAATACTGAGGACCACTGCTTTTAACATCTCTCTCTCTCTCTCTCTCTCTCTCCCCTCTCTCTCTCTCTCTCTCTCCCCTCCCCCCTCCATTTTACACACCCTTTCTTTCTCCCTCACCTCTTCCCCCCCCTCCCACACTCTCACACCCTATATCTCACACATATAATTTTGCTATCTTATCACTGTATTTTCACACCCTGCACCCCACTCTATTACAGGAAACAAAGGGTGTTAAATGACTGAACCCATGCTCCATGCTCCCTGCCAGAAATCTGTGAGTGAACGCGTCAGAAACTGTCACCAACCACACCAAAGATTGGCATGCGGATAAAGAAGGCCCATTACTCGGCTGTCCTCACTAAATGACATTTGTTAACTCTTTGTGGCTCATACACTGCTGCCTCAGGATAAATACTACAAGTGATCAATTGAGCTTTACTCCCTTGATTAATGAAGCCATTTGCTCAATTCACGTAGAACACTCTAGTCGTTGGTCCATATTATAATTTAAATTTCAACAATCTCCTCCTTAGTCCATATCAGACTTCTCTCTCTTCTCCTCACCTCTCCATTCTATCTCCTTCCCTCCATCGTCTTTCAGGTGTCATGGATGATGAGGACGATCGCCGTCTTCTGGATATTATAGGGTAAAGCTGGCATTTCTGTTATGGATCACTACATAAATTGACGCATTGACATTTCCATTCTCCAGATACTTCACACTGTGGGCAGCTGTTTCTACATTTGTCCTTAAGTTTCACTAAAACGGCAAAGAAAGTTAGTATTCCTCATTGAATCCAAGGGCCTCAACTAGCTGCAAGCCCCTTTTTATCCCCTGCCCATTTTAGGGAAAACTGAATGACCAATGTGGTAAAGATAATTAACCAATTCCTAACGGCCCATTCACAAGAGTTCTTGCAAGGAATGTTTTGTGCAAGGAAATACTTTAATATACTTTAATTTCATTGTAAAACGTTTTTCTGTCACACTATTGTGAACAAGTAAAGCCAGTTGCAGCTTTATAAAGACTTTACCAGCAAATAAAAATAATTATATCATATGTTGTATTTGTTTTTTAAGTACTCCCACTGTCCTAGGCCCCTTTTTCGCTAATCTTTTTTTTGTACCTTTTTCAGAGATGTGGATGCATTGAATGACTACCTCCACGGCTCCAACAGCAAGTCTGTGAGTGACTCTTGTAGAACTCATTCAAGTTTAGTGTGTTGCATAGTGTTGTTAATGTAGTTACTTAAGTCTGCGTTCCATGTACAAAGGAAGATTATTGAATTGACTCATTCTCTGTTGAGGGTTTTGACAGCCTATTCTCTCTCTGCAGATTGGGGAGGATGACGTGACAAATGCAGCTTATGGGTCTGATGGATCCTTCTTTGCCGGCAACACTGTGAGTGTTCCCATGATTACCTGAGAGACAACTTGATCCACCCAAAATAAGATTAGACGTTACTCTATGATTAGAGATTTAGTTGTTGATGTTGGACTATGTTCTTTTTCAGGGTTTTCCCAGGCTGTTAGAGTGATTTAAGTAGTAGTGTCGCCAGTGTGGTTCATTTTGCATGGAGATGGCATATTCAAGAACGGATGCTTAGGAACAAATACAAAGCTATATGAATCTAGTTGGCCCCAATCGAGGAAAATGCTCTAGTGGATCTCATTTACAGATTAAAAAAATATGTAGTATAGTTCCCTTTTTCATGTAGTTGGTCAGAAAACTACAACGCATAGGTGGGTCACATAAGACATTGGAATGAAGGGAAAGCTGTTATATCCGATCCACAATCAAAATTCTTTTTTTCCACTTTCTTCTCTCTTTCCCTAAACGTCTTTATAGGCTGGCTCCAACACTGGCCTCAAAGATGGCTCCTCTACAATGGGTGAATTTGGCGACGATTCAGCAGGGGCAGGCCTCCAGCTCTCCAACAGCCTTTCGTTCATTGAGGATGAATTGGGGGCCGGGGGCTCCCCTGGAGGGGTGGATCTTGGGGGAGAGGACCAGCCCTTCGACATCCTACAGAAGTCTCTCCTGGAGGCAGACATCACAGAGCAGACGCTGGCCCAGGAGGCCTTACTAGACTCCCAGCCTGCTCCCACCCCGGTGCAGGCGCCCGTTTCCTTCCCCTCCCAGCTGGTCTCTGGGGGTTATGGAGGGGGGGTGGGTGTGGTTACAACGGCAACAGCTGCGTTCCCCGCAGGCCAGTTCCTCCAAGGGGTCTCCCAGCTGCCCAATGGCTCGGCCCAGCACATCCAGGTGTTGGGTTCATTTGGGGCGGGTGGCGGGGTGATGACTCTGAGCAGCCTGGAGAGAACTCCTCAGATTGTGCTGAGGCCAGGGGGGCCTGTAACTGCAGCAGGGGCAGCAACAGGGGGGCAGGTGTTTGCCCCTTCCCAAGGGCAGGTAGGCCAAGTTGGCTTACCTTTCAAAAATATCCCCCTTCAGAACATCATCATCCAGAGAGGCCCCGGTGGGACCCAGACTCTTGTCCGACCTATCCAGCCTAAACCCCTTCAGGCTGGGGCTCAGACTGTCTACAGCCTGGGCCTTCAGCCCACTCCCTCCACCATGGCTAATGTAGCTAATGCTAACACCGCTAGTCCTGGGGGACAATACACAGCCAACGGATCCATCGTAGTGCACTCGCCCCTGGGGCAGCAACAAGCGCAGGGCCAGACAAATATACCACCTGGACAGTTCTTGCTGCCCAGCTCTCTGGCACTCACTCCTGCCAGTACCATCCACAACGGCCCGGCTGACCCCAACTCTAATGCCCTCATTACCAATCAGAACGCAGTGCAGATTGTTGCGGGGCAGAACTTCACGGCAACACCAGGAGGCCAGCTGATTGTGAATCCGGGTGTGGTCAGTGGCGGTCAGGTTGGAGGGACTGTGACCCAAACATGGACAGGTTTTTCTGGTGCAAACCCCGCCCCTGTCCAGACGTCCTCCGCTGCCGGGCGACTGACTCTGGTTGGCCCAGCGACTGCGGGGGTCGTGAGTCGAGGCCAAGTGTCGGCTAGCCCTGTGCAGCGCCTCCTAGTGACCCAGAATCAGAACTGCACTTCTCTATCCCCTTTGCCTGGTGTTGCTACAGCGGCGCAGGAACAGCAAGACTACAGACAGGTATAATGAAAAACTATCTATCTACTGATGGTGTTTTCATCCCACTTTCCCCTCCTTTAATGCTATGAATCCATCACCTCATTTTTTTCTTGCACACCTGTCTCTTTCCTTGGATCTGTTATTTTGGTTGTCAACTGACTGACCTCAACCTCCACTTTTTTTTTTCCCAGAATAATCCATCGCCTGCCCTCAAACAGGACAGCCGACAGGCACAGCTCAGCAACCTCCATGGTAACAAAGGCAGGTGTTGCATGATGGTTTTTTTTATGTATGATGTGTTTGAATGTAATTTGGATCACTTTGTCCTAATGAAGCTGTTGTTTGTGTGGTCTCTCTCAGCTGTGAAAACCATGACAGCTGTCAGCCAAGATTCAACGCTAAACTCGCAGGTATGTTACTCAGTCTAAGTTTCGTTTGTTTTGTACAAATGTCTGTATATATTTGAAGGTGAATTATGCTGACGGGGTATTGATGGTGCTATGATAATTATGGTATGTGCATTTTTCACTCTATAGATCAGTGCACAGAAGAGGCCAGCCCTTCCACCACTTACCAGAGGAGGAATGTGAGTTATTGACACGCTGTGTTTTTTTTTTTTTTTTTTTTTCATTGTTCAGGTGAAGTCATACTTGTTCCAGTGTAGTTTAGCATCAGCCATTGAAGCCTCTTGTCTTTTTCTTCCTATCATCTCCAGGATTTTGCAGAAGTTGAGGAAGGATCATGCTGGAGTTCAGACCCCAGATCGCAGCCGATTCACCTCATTCGACGATGCATTGCACAAACTCCTCCCCTACCACGTGTTCCAGGGGGCTCCGCCCAACCACGAAGAGTTCTCACAGGGTAAACTGTCATGTCTTGCGAGAGAACATCTCTTACCAAGCCACTCCTTTGATGTTTTCAGATCTCTGAAAATTGTGTAAATCCATAAAATGGTCAGGCCTCTTTTGAACTTCTTGAATTTATTAGCTCGACCCGAGATCTGCAAGCAAGGCAGGGAACTGTGCCTCCAAAGTCTACCATGCTTATGCTTGTGTGTGTGAAAGTAAAATTGATTTAAGACAGAATGTGAGTGGTTTTAAATAAATAGTTGTATTCTGTCCTTTTATTTACAGTGGATGAGGAATTTGAGTTTGTGGCAACTCAGGTGCTGAAGAGAACACAGGCGATGGTGAACAAATACAGACGACTACTGATGGTGGAAGCTGAGGTGGGAACAAGCACGCACGCACATGAACGAACACTTGCATACACACATACAGTACATATGCTCCATGTTATGGTATGCAAAAGGCCGGTTAACAGGATGCCCCTTCCCTCCCTGCAGCGTTCCAGCCCATCATCAGAAATGGTGATGATTGACAGGACCTTCAACCAAGAGGAGCGCACCAACCTGACACAGGACAAACGCATGGTACTAGTAGATCCAGGTAAGAAAGGAATAAAGAACAAGGATGGGTAGGAGCAAATATTTTTCCCCAGAGTTAGTCTTATTTGATTCTTTCTCTCTTCTCTCTCTGTGTGTCATTAGACGGATTCCTGGAGGACTTCTGTTGTGGGATGAAATCCAGCTCTGTCCCGGATCCTCTCATTTCTCAGTCTGTGCCCAGCCCTACTTGGGGACAGACAGGGGGGGACTCCTCAGAGCCGCCCTACAGGACAGACTCCCAGCCCGGGTTTGGAGACCCTGGAGGGGGTGGGGGAGGAGATGCAAGCGTAGGGGGTGGGCTCCAACCTCCGCACTTAGAAAGCAAGAGCGTCCTGGACCTGAAGAAGACCCAGCAACGCTACGGGGCCAGCAACGCTAGCAACAACCGCCTCATCGCCGCCAGCAATTATCCCCAAGGTAACCTCCCGTCATTCGCGGCAACGCCGGGAGGACAGACGCACTACCAGGTGTCTCACCACCTGTCCTCCCACCCCACCCAGCCCCACTACCCCCCTGAGCTCGCCTCGCCCTCTCCCCCCGACACAGACTCTGTTCTAGAGGCGGCAGTCAACAGCATTCTGGAATGTTAAGACTGATGTGCCATCGATATGTCGCTTCGTATCATCCCCAACGTCCGCCCACCTTGGGTTCAGACTTCTCTTGTGTGTTTTGTTTGCTTTTTTTTTGTCACTTATTGTCAAAGTCTCTTGTAGTAATATCTGGTGTCCCACAGCTCTGTGTGAAGAGAGGGGAACTCTTCTTTCAGGGAAGTGATAGGTCTCTATGATATCTGTGATACCATATCCTGCCATGTAGCACGTGTTTGGGTTTATTGAGGGATTTGAGGCAGGTAGTAGGAGTCAGTGACTCCTTCAAGGTGCCAGTTGAACCCAGGTACTTAGAATTACCTAAAAAGAATCAGGAATGTGTGCAATGCAGTGGACTAACTGATGGAAGATAATATTTTTTTGTTTATTTTAAACATTCTTATTTTAAAGGGGCAGGGTCAGTGGGTCTATCAAGAATCAAGCCGCTTTCGTACCTAGAATGCAAGGGTAATCCTCTCTTCACACACGCACCCTTACAATTTGTGCCAGTCCATTGCCCCCACTACCTATGCTGAAGAACAGGGATAAGGAGGAGGGGCAAAATGATGACTCTGTGCCTGAGAAATTCTATGATTTCCTTTTGAAACGTTTACATGAAGAAGCCTTGTTCAAAAAATATCCTCTCAGTTTTGCTCCTGACATTACAAACATGCACAGTGCACACATACGTTTGTACAATGTGTTAAAGTTTGTCATAGATGAATCTATGGTTCAGGCTTGGAATATGTCCATCACTTCCTGAGACAAGCTCCATAGAGACTTTGGTCCTGATGCACACATTCATGTAGATAATTACATTGTTTCAAAGTAGTGTTGCATGTTACAGGAGCTACATGCATTCACCATACAGTTCTCATAAATACATGCTAGTTTGAGCAGACTGTGAACATCTGGAACATAACCAAAGTCGATTTGCTTGCTAGGTGATTACAGCTGCCCGCAACAAGGATAACCTCTTAATCACTTTAACGACCAGTCAGACTAGTCACATAGACAGACACATAGTATTTTTCAGTACTCCACAATGCTTTTTTTTTCTTGTCTTTCAGTCATATTTTATTTGGCATTTTTCTTTTGTACCTTAAAGGTATGTGAGCCCCTACACAGACACAGGACAAATCTCTCGCTTTTTCACAATAAACACATACACACACACACACACACACACACACACACACACACACACACACACACACACACACACACACTTTCTCACCCACCTTCTCACTTCAGTGTGTTTGTGTCAGGGGAGCTAAATCCTCAGATTGAGGAAGATATGTTACGATATGTTTATCTTTTTTATTTAGATTTTTATTTCTTCATTTTTAGAAATGACATTTAAAAGATTACTATTTTGTTCGTAGTGATGTGTGCCCCAGCTTTGTGAACATGGTTAAATGATACCGTCATTTGCTCAAATGACCCTGGAGAGTCATTGATTGTACGTTTGTCTGCCTTCTGCATATAATTATGTATTGATCATATATGTATGCGTTACTACCTTGATATGTGTGTCAGTGTGTGTGTGTTTATCTGCATACACGCACTGGTGTATGAGTGTTTTCATGTGGTCTGGTTGTTTGATTCATTCCCAAATGTCTACTCAGTCCCCCAGGATGTGTTGTTCTCAGTTCCCAGTTCTCCTTTGAATTATATATTTTTTTCAACACTACCCCACAACTCACCTCTTTCCCTTCTCAGCAGCTCAACCAAAATGAATAGGAGTAGAGTGTGGTGCTGTCCAGAATCAACCTCAAGTCCCTACATCTGTGTACTGGTGACAAAAGCTCTATGGCATAGGTTTGAAAAAGGCATAGTGTTTCCACTGGCAGCTGGTCACTAGTATGGTTTTAGCTCCATGCATGTTCCTGGTTTGGTGCGAGTTTTGACTCTAATGTAGGTTGTAACACTGAAACTGTTCTCATTGGGATATTTAATTATGATAAAAGCATTCATTCTAAACTTGTCCCTATATTTGGAATGAAACTGCTGCGACGACAGCCGAACAAATCTAGAGAAAACACTGCAACAAGGGCAAATTCTCCCAAACCAAAAGCACCAAAGTCTTGGTCAAACCTAGCCGTAAAAATGCTCCTGGGGTTGATTCTGGATAGCGCAACTTTTTTTTCTACAAATTTTTATCTGTGAAATATGCTCGCCAACAGGCTATGGGAGCAGATTGAAGGCCTTTTATAGAGGGAGAGAGAGAGAACACACCTGTCTGTCTGTTCTTCTGTTTTGTGTTTGAGTGCCAGTGGCCATCACAGCCTGCCTGTATCTCTGCCTCGGCCCTCACAGACCCCTCGTATCTGCCGGTGAACACTGACAAAACTTGCTTGTGCTTCTCTGCGTTGAAAGCAAATCTCAAATGGTGTGATTTACTGTTGTAGAACACTTCATTTCAGCATTAGGTGGGAGAATCCACTGTCATTTCAGAGTCGCTCCTTCCAGTAATGGGTATATGATTTTGTGCCTCTCTAGCACTTATAACTGCAAGAATGATGTTTTCACACTTGCACAAGGTAGGGACGTGTCAAGTGTCGTGAAACATTGTGTTATCTGGATGTACATGCGTGTCTGAGGGCCTGGCAGTGACATACTGTGCTTTTTCCCTGTTCTCAGTGGAGAGATTTTTATTTTTTTCTGCCTCCATTTTCACTGTTGAGTTGTTGTTTTTGGTGTCTCACTTGATTTGTATAGTTTGTTGTTTTGTATAAAAATGAAAAGTGAAACACAAAATATTTATAATTTTTGTATGGAGAAAAAAGAATGTAAAAAAAACTTGAGAAAATGGAAGTTATTTTTTATCGTGTTGGCTAAGAAGTGGCGTCAGGAAATCGTTACAAAAATACTGTCAGTTCTTCATTTGTAGCTAATGTGTGTTCACTACAGCAGCAAGGAGAGTCAATAATAAATTCATTTTGAATACAATCACAAACTGGTCCAGTCCGGCTGAGGAGCACTTCAGCGTCCGTCCATTACTATTCTGTTAGTGTTCACATACTGGCAGTAGTTTAGACATTCACATGCAGGGGACAAACTAAGCGTGCATAATAACATCATGTGACAGCATTTACACACAGGGCCAGAAAAACAGATTTTAACCCTCTGTTACACAGATAGGATCTTTTTATTGATATTGATGCAAGAAAATATCGTATTTTACATTGTGTCTCCCCATCTGGGCCGTTATGGTAAGATTCTCTGCACCACAGAGTTAAAAATCTGTTTTTTTTAGTCTGTTTAAATCCTGTCATGGACCCCAGCACCAATGCCTCTGCACAAAGGAACTAAGAAAACTCTGCATAGCAAGCATTCAGTTGCCTAATCCTTTGGTTTAGGAAACACAACCCAACAATGACACCTAGTGGAGCAGCTAGGGAGCATATTGGGACTATTTGGACATCACTACAGACGTCCAAAATACACACAAAACTATTTAGACTCTTCTCTTATCATGAACCAAAGCTATTTCTATGGGCTATTAATGTGAAACATAAATTTGTATTACTATTAAAAAAAAAAACAGTCAAAAGTTATTTTGCACAGGTGTATTTTTCCCTTTCATAATCAAAAAAATAAGCGACAAAGCCAAGTAAATAATTCAGATAAACACAAGTATGTAGTGTACATAAATAAAGCAACTGAAATGAGACTTCTCAAACATGTTTTACATTCTATAATGCGTGCAGACTTCATTTATATCAGCAACAGTACTCATAGTAACGTGTGGCCTTCATTTGAAGAGCTGAAAAACAAAGCATTTAGGATTTTTAGAAGCCTATGCAATTGCAAGTCAGTGGGAAATGAAACCATTACATCAGAATCCTACATACAGGTCTTTTCAAAATGTTATATTGTCTATTCTTCCTATCACAGGTCTAAGACTTCCAAATACTGGAAGAAAACAGAATGGCTTGCATGTGATGAGAAGAGAAGAGGAACTGCTGACAAATGCTGACAAGAAAAAAAATGTGTGAAAAACCTTCTAAGAGCATTTGATGAGCGATCAATTAGGAAAGACGTCTAAAAGTCCTGAACCTTCCCTTTCAGTTCCTGCCACAGCGGCTGTTTCCTCGTGCAGTCATGCCTTCCTCTGACCTTAGTGGTACTTCCTCCAGCGATCACGCTCTGCAAGAAGCAACCATTGACACACAGAGTTATTTCCAAATGGAGACAGAACGTGTCCGTGCAACCCATGATGTAAAGTATCACAGAGAGGGTTCAACACGTCACACACACTCACTTATATGAGGGTAACTCCACATGTAGCTGAGGACACAGTATCCTGCTAACAGCATGGCCACTCCGCCCACACCACCTTTCCTCACATCGATGTACCTCCTGTAATACCACTGCCAGCCTATGTGAAGAGAAGAGGGGGGACAAAAATAGATCAAAAGGAGAATAGAAGCAAGAACAGCTGTGAAATCTCCTCTTTAGTGTAAGGCATGACTGTGTGCAGTGTGTGGTCAAGAAATCTCAGGAGAGAGGATAATGGGCACACGGACCGCATGAGTTCTTATTGTATGCATCCATGTATGTGTATGATATTAATGTGTGATGTATGCTGACCTCTGTGCAGCATTTCCGCTGCCTCTCTGGGGTGGCGGGGGGTTTTGAGGGCCAGCCATCCGGGCAACTCCCTCAGCCTCACCTGCCCAAGACTCTGCTGTGTCAGGACACCTGCAAAGAACGTAGTCGTACCGTTATCCAGAAAGAATCAAGCATATTTACATACACTCACACACACGAGCAGCACTATCTTCCATGTTATTTAAAGGGTGACGGTACCCCCAGTTTCAGTCCCTCTCCACCAACCCTAAAGTAAGACACTACATCGGCAGTTCAACATTTGCACTTATACAGTATATATATGTGGAGGTAATGCCTGGTGTTATTGTCTTCTATCTCAAACATCTAGATATCACTTCAACTCAAAAAACATGTTTTAGTGTTTTTGACCCTCTCTCAAATACTGACCCCCAATTCCATAATCGGCAACGTTTTGTTTCCCGATCTCCTCCATCACCAACCCCTCATTAGCTCTCAGTGGCAGAGTCTGGAGAGGGAGAAGGAAAGGACGCGGGACGGAAGAGGAAGGAGCGGCATGGGGCGGCGTCCCTCCTGCCATGAACGGAGTGATTGATGGTGATGCTGGTGAGAGGAGTCCCGTCTTGTGACAGCCCACATTCAGCCCCTCGTTTGTGTTGGTTGTACTTCTTAGGGGTACGAGGAGGGGAGTTACAGGAGAGAGCAAAGAAGAGGTCGGTTTGGGTTGAGATGAACCTTCATCTTGCAGTGGGATTAAAGATGCTCCTTTGGACTTGACCAATGATAGCTCCATATCTTGAGAGCCGGTGCTGGGTGACCGGTCCGACTGAGCAACAGGTGTCAACAACCGGCTAACACCATGTTCATTGAGTGGTCCTCTAGTTTTGGTTTTGTTAGATCGGCCTAAAGTGGCTTTAACATCCTGGAGGGTAATCCTGGCCTGATGACCACTTCCCGATCCCCAGAACCTCTCCTTCCCAGATAGGTCCTCTCTTGTTTTCCCCTCCCCATCCTCCCAGACGCCGTCTCTTCCGTGTCTTGCACTATTTCCAACATCATCTCCTTTAGAGTCCTGAGAGACAGAAGAAGCTCTGGTTGCTGATAGGGATTGTGCAGCCTTCTCCCTCTGTGAGGCCTTCTTTTTAGGGGAACCTTTGGGTTTGGTGTCTGGGGACAGAAGGGCAGACTGGGTGTCTGGACCTTTCTCTGGAGTAGCTCTGGTCCCTGTCAGTGCTGATGTTCTGGAGGTTAAAGGGCCTGTCGCCAGGCTAAAGGGGGTCGAGACGGAGAGCAGGTCTTGCAAGGTAGATTTGGTTTCCTTCGGTGATGCTTCAGGAACTGGGCTGGACTTTGCAGCTTCTATCAGGGTGCGGAGACTCTTCTTTTTTGACTTAGAGAGGGAGGAACAGGGAGAGGGAGAGGGAGAGGGAGATGGAGATGGAGATGGAGATGGAGATGGAGAGGAGGAGACAGAGATGGTGGAAGAGGAGGACGCAGCGGCCATCTTGATTTGATCGGCCAGCTTCTGTTTCTTCTTCTTAGTTGATGCTGAAAGTGACGTAGAACTTGGGGATGATAATGAGGACAGTGACAGCGATGAGGACGATGTATTCGCACTCTTCAAAGGTGTCGCTGGTGATGATGACTCTGATAATGGTAGTGATGCTGACGATAATGCGGACACCTTCTTACTTTTCTTTGTTTGCGGAGTTGTTGTTGATGATAACGTCGGTATGGCTTTCTTGCTCTTTGGTGTTTTTTCTGCCAATGCTGAGGTCAGCTGAGAGGACAATGGCGGTAAAGACGATGCCCTCTGACTCACGGTGACATCATGTTGGGTTGGAGGAGGCTTGGAGCGCTCTGCTGCCTTGCAGTGCGGCAGGTGGCTCTTCAATCTCTTGAAAGGTTTCCCGCAGAATGGGCACACCTCTGTAAAGACAGGAACAGAGGAACAGACTGGTCTTGTGTAGCTCGAATGGGTAGAACATGGCACCAACACTGCCAGGGGAAACTCATGCTAAAAATGTATGAACTCATGGAACTGTAGGATACTTCAGATAAAAGCATCCACCAGAATATTTGAATAGGAAATCTATGAATTATATGTTGCTTGATGCACATTTTGTTTTCTTTGCCAACTACAAACATTAGGCGGAGCAAAAGCCTTACAACAGAGACCCTATCCACACAGACTAATACATTATATAGGCTATTATGAGAAGCATGTGAACTGTGACCTTTGCATCAAAGGAAAAGAGGGCCTATTAAAGACCTTATAAGTATAGACAGTATGAGAATTTAATATTCTATGGTACATACCATAACAAAACAGACGTAATCCTACAATTAATTTTAGAAAGATACTACACAAATCCCTATAGGAATATTACTGGCATATTATAATGATACCATAGGAGATAAAAATACAATAAAGTAGGCCTACTGTAAGGTCATTATAAACTCACCATTATCTACCACAGACACAGGAATATGATTGTTTTCACTTACCTGAGCTCATTTTGCACGGGTCTGCAAAACAGCCAATCAGAGTCAAGCATGTTCCAAAACTTTCATAAATGCAATACTCTCTCTGGCGTCATACAACCTTCGCACACTAAACGCACTTCATTATTTTGGAAACGCGTCCTCGCGCTACAGACGTCTGATGCCAGTTATCTTCGGGGTTCAGATTCATTCACAGCAGTAGTTGGTGTTTTTGGTACTTTCCACTTAGAGGGTAGGTTGGCTAGTTTTCCTAACTGTAATATAAAACCTCCTTGAACTGTACACGATTATGTTGAGTACGGCATGGAGGTATTAGTACAGTTATGAAAAGACCCTTTGGGTCGCACGCAGAGAGCCTGAGTGTAAATTGCCAAATTAAACCAAAATTAAGTTCAAAAAGTTGTTATATAATTGCTTGTCCGATATTAAACCTGGAAACCTGATCTGCTGAGTAATAACGGGGCTGTCTGATATATTATTATATTATTATACGCACTGTTCCTGTTTTTAGTGGGTGTGGTCAGTGACGAGATTTGGGAGCAGTCGCTGGCCAAAGACTACAAGTGAAGCAAGAGGTCTCACTCCCGCCTCCTTCCGTCTTCGCTTAAATCCTGTTTGGCAGACTAGACTAGACTGCTACTGTTTTGGCTGCGAGTAAATGAACCTGTCTCATATTCAGTCCAATATCCTTTTCTTCTGCGGAAGGCTTAATTGATTTAGTCACAGCTTAATGTGTAAGGTTATTAATGTACTGGTAGCGTTGTGAGACATTTCTTTAAAATATAAAGTAAAAAAAAAAAAAGTTTAGCAGGTGATCCTGTTTTGTAGCCTACTAAAAATTATGGATGTCAGTAATGAATATTAATGTTTTTGCATAAATTGGCTGCTGTCCAAATATTTCTTAATCTTATAATTTTAGACTGTTGTATGCTGTTCAGACAAAGGCTTCCATGAACTGGAGTAGGATGTGAACTATCTTGATAGTTACGGCAGTGCTTTGGGAGAAGAGGAATACAGGCCTTCTTTACTTTTTACTCAATCCGATCAAGGAGAACACAAGCATGTTCTTATATATCTTATGATTTAAGTGTCTGAATATATTATACTGTTTTGTTTGTAGGCCAGGACCCAAGTTTGCCTTTTGATCTTGTTCTGCAAAAACACCTTTCACATAAACTTCAGGAGAGGTTTTATGGATATGTTTCAAAACATACAAAAACTGTATTTGTACATGTAGATGACATTTATTTTAAAAATGTTTTGGTGCTGAAGATACATTTTCTTCTTACGTGTATCTGACAATGTATATCTGCAAGTATATCCAAATTATATATTTGGTCACTTAAAATATACTTCAAAATGAATCTCATCTACATGTACAAATACAATTTGGGCCATTTTTTGAATATTTTGAATCATAGCCTAGACATATTCTTAAGTACATGGGAAATGTATTTTTCCCCGTATGGCATAACATTATTATGAATAAACAATATTTAGCAATATAATGAATGAAGAAGTGGCAAATGTCATTAGAAAAGTGTATTTTATTGATACGGTTAGAGTGGCACGAGACTTGACACAGAGGAATGAATTTCAAGAAGTGATGAAAGAATTACACCAAATATAACTAGGCCTACAGCAAAAGTTATCTTCATTGGAAAGGCATTGATTTGAGACACATTCAGAATGGGAAATAAAATATGCCATTTCTACAACCATTTACATATAAGGAGATAAACTTGAAGACTATTTACATGGCAACAGATTACAGTATGTACAAGGCCAGGATTGGAAGCACAGTGAAGCTCACAGCAGCTCCATTTTAGGAGGAAGGCTACAGACTGTTGATTTGAACAGTCTCAAGAGAAGGCACAGGGTGATTTGGCAGAAAAACACTGATTTTACACAGTGCCTGGAAGTTGTCCTCTAATAAAGATCGGCCCACTAGAGAATGCAGTCACTCAAAAAAAGTATTCACCTGCAATAACTTTTTCTACAGTTTGCTGTGCTAAAAATTCAAAATACATTTTTTTTAAAGGGAAATCCCAAATAGCACAAGATAATGCACACGACAGTGTGCAAAAAACCCCAATAAGGGTGAATACTATTTGAGAGAAGCCTGGAATAACAACTCAATGCCAACAGGAACACGCTCACATGACAGGTTACATCTTACCATAACAATATTGGTTACAGTATATTCTGAAAATCTACATCAAGTAGAGCAAATCTCTGTACATCTATTAACAGACATTCATCATTCAGGCAAACAAGGTCAGTCTGTCCCTTTATAAGGCAACTAACGGGAAGGGAGTAGAGGGGGGGGGGGGGGCTGGGCCAACGTTCAGGGGTCAAAGCCAGGAGGATACAGTACCAACTTCCAACCAGCTAACGGTACCGAGGCCTGGCTGAGCCTCGCCGCTCTGCCACCCAGATTAGGATTAGATTATTCAGATAGTTCAACAACAATGACATCATCGCTAACAGTGGTTTCCATTCAACCCTGAGAAAACAGTGGACTGCCTGTTCACTAACTGGCACACCTGCCTAATGTGGCTGTGTGTGTGCACATTTGTATGTGTGTGTTTTGCCCTGTGGATGTCCAACAAACACAGAGGCATAATTTGTAAATTGTGTGAGACACATCATAGAAACTGGCATTTTGATTATTCATTTGAAGAGAGCTTTATCTTAAATTCTGCACACATACAGAGGGGCTGCGCACGCATACAGGCACAAATGCAGGATTTAAACAGTGATTAAGTTTCCATTAAGACGTTATGTAGAAAAGCATTGTGGTTTCATCCTGGCTCTCTCACAGTCAGAGTCCTGTGCTGTGAGGCGACTCTCGGTCAGAGGAGCGGGTCTCAGAGGGCGAGGCGGCGGGTGTCGGGTCTTATCCAACATCCAGCCGCTCCTGTCCCGACTGCCACAGCCAGGCCGCCCTCCTGGCCTCGGCCCCTACCTCACCCTGAACCAACTACAAGGCCAACTCTTCGAAAGAGGAGAGTAAAAACTAACATAAAAACGACAGAAGAAGAACGCTGAAATTCTATCTGATTCTTCTGTGAGGCTGGTCTCTCCCAAGCCCTCCTAAGGGGGAAGCGGGGGGCTGGTGGGGGTCCCCATTCAGGTCCTCCATTTTCACAGGCAGAGAGGGGTCATTGGAGCATGAGCTGTTTGAGGTTGTCGTGGAGAATGGTGTCCTTGACGTCCCGGAACACCAGCCTGATGTTCTCGGTGTTGATGGCCGTGGTGAAGTGGTGGTACAGGGGCTTCTGGCTGGCGTCGCGCCGCTTCCCCCGGAAACACTCCACCATGAAGGCCTGGACGTCCCGCAGGCTGTGCTCGGGCCCGGTGTAGTCGTCAAAGTAGTCCTTGAGCGGAACGTTCTTGACCTTCTCCTCCAGCAGGTCCGTTTTGTTGAGGAAGAGGATGATGGAGACGTTGATGAAGACGCGGTTGTTGACGATGGTCTCGAAGATGTTGAGCGACTCGCGCAGCCGGTTGGTCTGCCTGTCCTCCATCAACACCTGATCATGACAACAGAACAGCATGGAGTGAGTAATGTTACTACTGCCAATACTACTATTATTAATGTTGTTACTGTAGGAGTAGTAGAAGTAATAATAATAATAATAATGATGATAGGAGAGGAAGAATTTGTAAAATGCTTACAATAAATATAAGGGGCAGTATCAAAGCAAGAGAGAAACACAAACGCCCATAAAAAGAAAAAAACATGAATACGGAATAGCAATTTATATGTTTGTTTTGTTAAAGACATCTGGAAAATTGGAAATACATATGAGACTTGAATACACATAATAAACAGAGTATGCATATAGACACAGCGTGCAATGATGACTTATCAAAAAGTCACTGCACATTATCTGCTAGAGCAAACCGATTAATGTGTCACTTATCATGCTATCTGAAGTGTGTGTGCTTGCTTGTGTGCGAGAGAAAATTAGATGCTTTGTGCACAGCGTGTGTGTGTGGGACAGGAGCGAGTTTTCACCTGGTCGTATTCGGAGGAGGAGACGAGGAAAAGGATGGAGGTGACCGAGTCAAAACACTCGAACCAGCGCCTCCTTTCTGACCGCTGCCCTCCCACGTCCACCATCTTGAACGGCACGTTCTTGATCTCAAAGTCATACTCGTGGATGCCCTTGGTGGGCTTACGGGCCAGCAGGACGTCCTGTTGAGTGGGAACATAAGTCTGGTGGAGAGACGGGGAGACCCAATGAATGAATGACTGAATGAACATGAAAGACAGAAGGACACATGTTGTGGCAAATAAGCTCTTCCATCAAATTCCTGTTATAAGACTGGTAGCAGTTTCCGCATTTAGTACACCAAGGCCCTGTTCACACAGGACTGGTAATATGTGAAGACCTTATGTAATTACTGAAGTACCCCCAACCTCTGTGTTTCATGAAATGCTGTCACACAGGATAATTTGCTGAATTCACTGGTGCCCTAAAGCTTATTGTATAACATCAAAATTTTACAATTCATCAATTTCTTTGCTTTGCTAAAACTTTGAAGTTTGAGCCAAAAATGCACTGAAAACCTTCTTAGATTAATCGACAATGACAATAATTGTTACTTGCAGCACTATTGGCTAAAATCTAAAATCATGACATTTTACATCCCAGCTATGAGAAGTAATTTGGGGGAAATCACAGAGTATATTAATAATAATACATTATATTTGTATAGCGCTTTTCTAGATACTCAAAGACGCTTTACATAGTAAACAACAAAACACATAACAGACAATATCAATGAATAAGACAGAGAATAGAACATAGCAAGTAGGGAGACCTGACCAGGAGGTCAAAAGAGATTTTAAAAGCAGTTTTGAAAAGGTATGTTTTAAGGGATTTCTTAATGAATGAACGGTCCTCTGGAGTTACACACAGCATGTAAAAACGACGTTACCAGACCTCACCCAGCAAAATTAATCCAGTTGGAATAGGGCTTAACCTCCACATGGTAATGCTTGAAACATCTATTACACGTACACACAGCGTGCTGAAGCATTAGCATGCCCCTTGCTTCTCTCATTTCCCATATGGCAAGGCAGAGGTGACACCGTTGCCAGTGTTCTCGTCGTAAAAGTGGTCAGTTGATCAAAGAGCTTCTTTGCCAAAACGTCAGTGTATTCCTTAAACACTGCTGTCTGGGCTGCTGAACAACAATCTGGGTTGTTTGTCAGACTGAAGTATCTGGAATGTCTAGACATGTTGCAATATTAAATATAACGTCTACATGACTGAATATAACAATCAGTGTAAGCAAAAAACAACTTACCAGCTCGCCAAGCTTATCCACATTATCCAAGAAATACTTCACTGACTCGCCCTGCGGAAAGAGAGCGAGGAGAGGGAGGAGAAAGGGGGGGGGGATTTGCATGTTAATTCTATACAATTCATCAGATTCAGTCATTTTAAACACCAACTACAATAAATGTACAGGAGTTTGCATGTGCCACATCATTGTGCCACACTCATCAATCAGAAGAAATCTGTTGCTTCTGAAGAAATGGGGAACTACCACAGATTGAATAAGTCTTTACCTGCAGCAGCCTCAGTGAGCCACAGAGGGAATCTGTGCGTTTTCATAGATGTTTGTCTCTTTCAAAAGTGTGAGTGTCTGCCTGAGAGCCGAGCCTGCACTGAGCATGTGAAACAGGATGCAAACTAGTTTGTGTTACAGACAGTACACACGTGTTTGTCAGTGTGCCTTTGATGTATAAAGAAGTGTGCCTGGGTGTGTGTGTGTGTGTCTGTTCAGAGGTGTTTTTTCTAGACCGTTCTGACGCTGTTCTTGAACAATTAGTGCATGCCCAGACACGAGACTGCCAAGACTGGGATGCATTCCTTTATCTGTGTGTGTGTGTGTCCTGTACTCACACACACACACCAGAAAATGACTACAAAATAACAAATTTTACTCATGTCCTTTCTCCTGTGTCCCTCTACTATAATGCACCACACCTTTTGAGGTTATTGTTTTGCAAATATCAGCCCATGCATAACAGAATAACCCAGCCCAACGCTCATATTGTAACATTCAAATGACTTCAGTGCTACTGGCTGTTTGGGCTGGGTATCTCTTTGTGTTAGTAGCCACTTTTCCCTCTCTGTAAATTTCTGTACTCATCTTTTGATCTTTACAAAACTCACCCAACCTGAAAAACCTGTGTGTGTTTGTGTGTTTGCACGTGTGTGTGTGTGTGTGTCTAAGGCTAAGATTACACAGGGGAGGAGTAGGATGGGTAGCTGCTGAGCTAAAGCCACAGAAAAAAACTAGATACCTGTCCATGCAGCTAATTCTATTCTGGCCACAATTCTGGCTCCGCTTTTGAGTTTAGAAGCTCAGATCTGAGATAACTAATTTGGTTTCGACATCGTCAAAAATCCATCAGATCAAAAGGAGAATAGAAACAAGAACAGCAATGCTTCTGACGCTCTCTTTCTGTTCATTGTAAGGCATGGCTTTGTGTGTGTGTGTGTGCCCTGTAAAAGCAAAACTGAAACTTCAGGTTATATAACACTGCCAGCATCTCGTTCTAAAAGTAGCAACATTATACTCACAGCAGGTTTACTATGCATTTTGTGTGACTTAACAGTGCATGGCACTGATCAGAAAATATCGGGAGAGGGAGCGAGAGAAAGTGTGTACGCTTGATTTTAAAGACACACTTGCTTGAACTTTGCACTACTCCGAGCGAGAGGAGCCATGTGTGGCTTCAGCCTGCGTACATGTGTTTTTAATGATAATTACAAGTCAGCCTGAAGGCATCTGTGATTTGTGATGCAAATATACATACAGGGCATGGTCAAAACACAATGGGGTGTATTTACTGGCAGAGGATAAGCTCAGTCTTCCCTAACAAGAGCAGGGAAAAGTAAAAATGCCACTAACAGAACAACTCTGGGTGATCGCTTTTGCTCTGTAACACATTTCTCTCTAAACGGGAGTGATCATCGCTGGTATGATAATGATGTTAATCATTGCCATGGTCGTTTATTCACCAGATGTAATTCACACTGAGCTGTTTTATGGGAGGATCCTCCAATGGTGTTTGAGATGGCATTTGAAAAGAGCATCGTGCACCATTATAGAGCCACAATGAATGCAGAAAGCCTTTAAAGATATTATTTTTTGAGTAACCATAGTTTGTATGTGTGTACTCCTGTGAATGTGTTGTGGGGTGAAATCAAGAAGACAAAAACTTAGGAAAAAGGCAGGAGAAGAGGAATCTCCCAGCACAAACAGAAGGGGGTTGTGTGTCCAACATAATATGCAAATTCAGAGTTACATCCCTGATAATGCCAAAAGGATGACAGGTTGTGGGGGGTTGTAGTGCATTTGCGTGTGTGTGTGTGTGTGTGTTTGTACTTATGCTTGGGTGTGTGACACCGTTAGTGTGTTTGTGTGCAAATAACAGTGTGTGGGAGAGCCAGGGTTGTGTTTGTAAGCATAAAGCTGTTTAACTACAGATCAACATTCCAGCTCTGATCGCACTTATTCCCCATTCTGTCTGCACAACAAGCTGTGAGAGGCTAACAAAACGCCATTGAGAACAGTTCAGGCTTATGCAACAGACAAAAATTGTATATTCTCCTTTCTCTCTTGACTGAATGTAACTTTGAGCAGCGTTTCCCCTGTTCACTCTGCAGTGGCGGCCTCCCAACGGCTGGAAAATGTAAAAAGTTCATTCTCTGGCCCGACTGCCTGCCTAAAATAAGCAAATCTGAGTCAAATGCAGCACGATTAGTCATTAAGTCAAGATGAAAGCATCTGAAAAAAGAGACATTTTTAAATCACAGCAGGTGCTGGAACTGATACCAAGAATAAGAGTGGAAGCAAAGCAAGATCCCAGAACCTACATGAACATACTGTCGACCACCGCTGTTATTCTAGGGGAAAAGTCAGTGTGCTAAGAGATGCCTGCTGACAGCCCAGACATAAGGAGAGGGGAGGTGTAAACAGGAAGCTGACTAAATCACATGTCTGAGTGCTCTGAGAGAGAGAGAGAGAGAGAGAGAGAGAGAGAAAGAGAGTGGGAGAGAGAGGGAGAGAGAAAGTCAGAAAGACAGAGAGAGTGGGAGGGAGAGAGACAGAGAGAGAGAAAGAAAAGGGAGGACTGATGCGAGGAAGAGGAAAATCACTTTCACTTTCTATTTACATTGCTGTTGCCCTGGCCTTGGGAGTCACTAACTACGCCCTTAGCATAAGACCAACTTGAAACCAGAGAAGACCCAAACTCTTTACCCCACTGCTAGTTTTGGTGTTTGTTTTCAATCCAAATGATGTTGCAGAGCCGGGATGTTGTAAACACTCACCAAAAGTCACGTTTCAGACTACAGTCCACTTCCAGACACTGATGGACGAGTGTCTACAGACTCGGCCTTTAACTGCTAGTGGATAATGGCTTATAATGGTTTATAATGACTGGTGGATTAATGAAGGCCTTGTTGGCACATGAAGTCACTATGAGCACCGATGTGGAAAAAACCTTTGACATGTGCATTTATGTCTGGCTCCCTGGCCTCTCAGACCAGCATAGTGTGTGCAAGTGTGTGTATGATTGTGTGTGTGTGTGTGTGTGTGTGTGTGGGCGTATGTGTGAAGGGCCACTTACCAGCTGAAACTCCCTGCGGCGGTCGTAGGCGTTCTGTATCCCCGAGTCTGCCCACAGGGCTTTGATGGAGGGCAGGTACTGCAGGAAGACGGATGTCTCCACCTGGCCGTGAGCCATCATGGCCGACCGTGTGTCGAATGCCATCAAGCTCTCCCCGTGCTCATGGTTGTCCGGGCAACCCCACGGGATGTGCAGCTTCTCCCGGGCGTCCACCAGCACACGTATACCTGGAGAGGAGATGGAGGGACAACATTAGGAGAGACACACACGCACTTGCACTGCTAATATCTCTACATCAGGCAGCCCGGATGTCAAAATGAAGCCCAGGTTTGGGTGGCGGCAGAGAAGGACACGTGAACAGCATCCTATCCAACTACAACTTGATACTGCCACTCCTCAAACCTATTATATTGTCTGGTAACAGTCAGTGACCGTGAACTAACAACAGTGATGTAGCGGTTAGATAAAAAGAGTAAACTACTATACTACTTAGATGGCATCACAACCACCAAGATAAATACAAATCACTTATACTATCAGAAGAGAATTAATTCATTTAGCCCTTAAAAGAACATATCCTCATATATCTTACATCAAATTAAACTACGTGTTATGATATATAATGTGAATTTACCTCATAATGATTCTTGTCAGTCTAAAAAGGCGAGTACTGCACTCCGCAAAACCAAAAGGTGGGTAAACTGACTTTAAGTGGGTTTAGCCTCCATTACATCCCTGGTTGAGCAACAACAAAACTAGCCTAAGGGTAATAAAACTGCTAGCCTGTGTGCTGTTTATGAAGGCAGATATACGTTATGGTATTGCTACACAGCTAGCTAACACCTTTGGGGGAGATTTCAGCAGAAACATGGGTTCATATGGGTGTGCCGACAGCAGATGGAGACTGTTTATGTGTGTCTTCGTACCCAACCCAGCACTGCTAAACAGATGTGGAAACTTTCCCATTTTAAAGGCCTTTCTACCGGAGCAAAGTTGACTCTTTCGCACTTTATTCCTCGTCGAAATGTACCACCCATTAGCTCGGAGGTTACCTTTGATAACATTGCTGTAAATAGTGGCTCTGAACTCCTCTCTGGCTTGCTGGTCGAAGTCCTGGCCGTGGATGATCCGCATTTGTTTGAGGAAAGTCGACTTGCCGCTCTCGCCAGCGCCCAGCAGCAGGATCTTCACCAGCCGTTTCACGTAGGTTTTCTCCTTGGAAATACATTTGTCGATCTCCTTGGACTTTCTGAGCTGCTCCACCTCGCTGTTGTTGAGGAGACAGACGGGCAGACAAACTTTTAACACGGACCTGGACGGCAGGAAATCCGCCATGTTCGCACAAACTTCATCGATGCTGATTTGGTGCGCGTTCGCGGGGCGCAGAGGCGAGCGCGGAACCAAGCCCCTTCCCTAAACTCAGGAAGTGATGGTGAATATTTACCATATCTATCTTTTGTTTCGTCAGCACGTCCTGATTTATGTCCTGACATACATTTATATATGTATGTATGTATTTTTCTATGTATGTATGCTATTTTGTTGTACTTGAGATTAACATATGCATGCATTATGTTGGTAAATATCAACATTCTTAAACAATTTCAAAATTCAAAACTTTGTATCTGTATGTCATCGGCATTTGTAATTACATTTATACTTTCTTTAGTTTCTTTTTGGTCTGGACAAACAATATTTTATATATGAAATAACTGGAAAATCTTTTTGAAACATGGCTTGACTAACTGATAGCGGCGCCATGATACACTGTCGCCATCTGGCGGATCAGTTGGGTAATTGCGTAACACGTTTGTCTGCTACAATAAAACCGCGTTGTGATTGGTGGATTCCCCCCTTCCCTGCGCTTGTTATGTTGCCTTCAAGTGCTGTCGGAAATATTGGAATTTCGATCTCAACGCACATGGCCCCCATGAACCACCCAACAACTTTGACACCCGAGTAGCCGAGAGCATGGAAGCTGTGTCAACAACTGATGCTAAAAAATATGCATTTTATTGTTATGTGTTATTATTTGTCATGCTAAGTAAATTATTAATATTGCACATTTCCATTCTCACTGTTAATTATTAGCTGTCACACATTTTTGTTTTTAATAAATCAATTAAAACATAAGTCACATGCTTGTTGTGAATTTTCTCCACTTCATTCTGCCTCTGCAGCACATATTTGCTCTATGCCGCTTGATTTATAAAATAAAACAGCAGCCACCAAAAAATGTTATTTGGTCTATTTCGCACTGAATGTGGGGAGGTCGCGTTTAGAACTATGGAGCTCGGAAGTAGGAGCTTACGAGGAGCACCTGAAGGCAGCATCTGTATCGATTATGAGAGCTGCCTGGTTGCATCTCCTTTCCAGCATCCCCACTCGACACAGTGCACACAGGCGGCTGTACGGTTGTGCGTGTGTGAGTGGAAAGCACTAACCACCATGACAATTAGAAACACTCTCCGGGATCACGGGCAGCGGTACCGGCCTCGGATGGCATGTCTCAAGAAGGTAGGCTGTGCTTTTATATCGCTGATGGTGATAACCCTGCGCACGGCTTATAGACTATAGGCTATCTGCAGACGCACCTATCTAGGTATATATAGTTCACTCCTATGTGGATTCTCTAACACAATGCAGTATAGATTGGCTGTTTGTCTCCAAAACCCATGTCTGTATTGGTATTTGTTCTCACAAACATATTAGCCAGTAAAATAATCTGTATTCTATATAGTTCCTCACAGAAATCCTGCTCTCCTGATGCCTCTAGTCCGTCTGACTTGAGATACTCAGGCTAGACATTTTGTTGGAAAGCAACATAGTGTGAACCCCACAGGTTGCCTTGGTTTATGCTTTGAGGAAACTGCAACAAAACAAACAGATCATGAGCAACCTTTGTCTCTGTTATGCATTAAAGCCTGAATTTTAGTCACCTGATTTATTACAATCAACAAAAAACAACATTGGACAATAACAACAAAGCATTCAGAAATGCATGTAACTGAGCAACATGGCATCAAATGAAGTGATGATTTCCTGCTGTATAGCTGTCATACAAAACGTTAGACTGCATTCTGCTGCAACTGCTCCACAGTGATAAGGTCATTCAGTTTAATAAGCATTAAGCCTGGATCAGTATCAGTGCCTCCATCTACACTAACCAGCCACTGGCAACAAGCTAATCCAGGCACAATGCATTGGAAAACAACAGCCTCACCTGTTCAGAACAGAGCTACATTCAAGTCGCTTTCCATTCAGTCAAGACAGGAAGCTGAAATTCAAATATTAAAATAGCTTTTCGGCATGAGCAGTCTGCCTGGCACGTTGCAAAGCAATTGAGAATGAAGGCTCTTTCATTAGCAAACAATTTGCAGTGTCTATCTGCGTTTTGGATTGAGTGAATTGATGGGCTATTGATCGTGCTCTCTGGGGGAATTCTCACAGCGGACTCATTTCCAGGACCACCTCGTGTTTTGGAAGCCCAATGAAAGCCCACTTTGGTCCGGCTCAGCCTGGGGCTTAGAGGGCCTCTCCAGGATGACTTCAAAGCACAAAGCCACTTCAAACAGGCCCGAGAGTCAGTCAGCTACACACACACACACACACACACACACACACACACACACACACACACACACACACACGGGATAAAGAGTGCAGCAGAATGAATTGAATTAATGACCTGGATGATCACAAGTAGCCTGCAGTATGCTTTCCAGTACACACCTTACTTACTGGGAGGTGATATAACCAAGAAACTGTTTAGGGCAGTGAGTCACCGCCAAACCTCCCACACTAGCCAAACATCAGCCATGATCAGGGCATGAACCGAACCTTTTCATCAACTGGCCGCATTTTCTACAGCATTGCATTCAGATTCAGACTTGCAGTTTAACTTCTCAGCAGTTTTTGGAATGGTAAAGAGTGACTGAACACAGTTTGTCTCAAAGATGTCAGATAAAAAAGACAATAATATGCAATTAGATGCAAATTATACAAACCTGTCAATACATAGAGTAAAGTGTAAGGGTAAGGTCAGTCCATCATTATCATCATCATCATCACGTTGGATCAGATTCCACAGTCAACTTTCCATTTCTCCATATAACCTGCATTTTATCCTCCGGCGATGTGCGTGCCCCCTCTTGCCCTCCATCAAGACGGCCTCCACAACCTGTTGTCCAAGCAACCCGTTGTCATGGTGACCCGTGGCCCCCCACAACCAGCCAGTTGTCGTGGTAACCTCTTCTCACCCCTTCTTATTCCTGTTTTTTTTTTTTAGGCGGAGGCGGTGCTGCTGGAGATGCAGGATCCTAAAACCGGAGTTAAGTCACAGCCTCAGAGATTGGTTATCACAACTATACCCCATGCTATTACGGGTGAGAGGAGGGCACACACACACACACACACACACACACACACACACAAATGCACGTACTATACACATTTGATGTTATTCAGAGAGTGCCTGCATACTCTCACTGGAGGATACCGGAGCTGTGGTATCAAACTCAAGAGCTACAGATCCCATCTCCATGACAACCCCCATGGTCTCGGTGTCAGAGAGAGGGAAAAAGTAGGAGGCGAAGGAGGAGGATGATTGAGCGGGTGAGAGGAGGCAGTGAGAGGAAGAGAGCGAGAAACAGAGATAGAAACGAGAGGAGAGAGGGAAAGAGAGAGGCGGAGGAGGAGAAGAGAGGAGAAGAGAGGAGAAGAGGGAGAGGGAACCCGGACTCCTACGTCATGTGTGTTTGGTAAAACCAGCCACTTACAAAATGAATGAAACTAAGCGGCAGCAGCTGTTTATCTCTGTGGTTTATACAGGAGAAGTGGGATGAGGTTTGAGTAATTCTCCTCTCCTCTCCTCTCCTCTCCTCTCCTCTCCTCTCCTCTCCTCTCCTCTCCTCTCCTCTCCTCTCCTCTCCTCATAAACATCTTCTTCTCCCTCTTTCCTCTGTTTTCTTGCTGTGCTTCCTCTCTCCTCCTCTCCTCCTCCCTCTCCTTCCATCTGTCTCCCCCCCCATTAGCTAGAGAGACTCACAGACTATTGACACAGCCAGTAGTGCCATATCAGAGAGGGGTCTGGCATTTAGAGGCACACACGCACACACACACACTCACACACACACGCAGAGCACTTGTTTCTTTTTTTCCTGTCAGATCCGATCATGTCTTGTGTATCATTGCTTTCATAGAAACCTCAGATACTTCTGTACCTCAGACTGACTGCCTGCTTCCTTTCTCCTCAGGTGAAGACATAGTTGCATGGTTAGCTGACAGATTCAACGTAGACGCACAAGGTGAGAGATGAGGCAGCAGATGGCCGTCCATGCATACATATTGTGCATGACACATACAGTGCGTCATTCTGTCGGATGGAAGCCTTGTTTTTCCAAAAGCGTTCAATGAATTAAGAAAAGCAATCTCATTTTCATGTTTATTGCACAATCTGCTTGAATGGGTTTTATGTTCCCTAAAATCATGAAACTTTCTTAAGCCATGACGTTCCACATGAACCTTTAATTCAAATGGAAATCACTGTTGAAATGATTGTTTTCTCTCCAGAGGCGAGGAGTTTTGGTACTATGCTGGTGGCGTTCGGATACATCTACGCTCTACAAGACCACAAACGCTTAGTCATCAAACCAGATGCATCGCTCTACCGCTTCCAGGTGAACACAACATTTCAAAACATTTTCTCATTTCAGCTCACTTGCATTTTTTGCACAGTGGTGGAAAAAGTACTCAAATCCTAGCAATACCATAATGGAAAAATACTCCATTAAAAGTCCTGCATTCAAAATGTTACTTAAGTAAAAGTATAAAAGCGTTAACAGTAAAATGTGCTTAAGTATCAAAACTAAAAGTACTCATTCTGAAGAACAGTCCCTTTCAGAGTGTTAAATTATTGATGCATTAACCTGTAAGAAATATTTGAATGTTGCAGGTCTGACTACTCCATATAGTGTTGGGTATTTTTTAAACAATGCATCATATTTTATGAGGTTATCGTATGTTTTGCATGTAAAACCATATTCTGCAACTAGTAACTATAGCCATCGAATAAATGTAGTGGAGTAAAAATATAAACACATAAAATTGTACTGAAGTGCAGTACTTAAGTAAATGCATTAGTTACTTTCCACCTCTGATTTCATCTGCACCTTTCTCCACACTCGTCCCCAGTGGAAGTTGCTCAGTTCAGTCACAGTCTTCCTCTGTGGTTTGCTCAGTTCAGTCACAGTCTTCCTCTGTGGTTTGCTCAGTTCAGTCACAGTCTTCCTCTGTGGTTAAGTGTCTTGCTGAAGGACGACTCAGTGGTAGCTGCTGAGGAGCTCACACTCCTCTTGTATTTATCCAGCTAGTCCTGTATCTTGCAAATGGGGAATGAGGCAATGCTTGACCCACTTGACTTCATCCTTTTAGCTTCTTTGAAGAGTCGAGGTCGTCTGAGGTTTGCCTCTTTATTTCTGAATGATTGCTGTACCAACCAGCTCAAACATGCAAATATAACATCACGTTTTAACATAATGAGAGGGTGAAAACAGGCAGATTCAAGGACAAATACAATACAATACAATACAATACTTTATTGTCCCTCAAAGGGAAATTTGTTTTCACAGCTTTGCAGGCCTCACATAAATACATAGATACATAAGTACATAAATACATATATACATATATACATATAACACACATAACATTCAGCGTGGCAGTTTGTTCAGTGCCTCGATAGCAGAGGGGACAAAGCTCTTCTTAAAACGGGCCCGTTTCCAGGTCAGAGACCTGGAAGAAAGAGAGAGAAAGAGAGAAAGAGAGAAATAGTATGTACTTTTTCCACATCTTTATTTATTGATAAGAAATTCAAATCAAACTAGTGTTTATTAAACCATGGACAGGGACCCGAAATGGGCCGGGTCTGTTTCCCAGAGCAACAAAGAAATATACCCAATTTTGGTCCTGGACTATAAGAAAATAAATCCAATTGAAACTAACTCCCACAAAAAACACCGTTGACGGGCTGTTAATTCTGCCTTTGTCCTTTCCCAGACACCGTATTTCTGGCCTGCACAGCAGTGGCCTGTTGAGGATACAGATTATGGTGAGTTTGACTGGGATTGTACACATTTTCTATCCCATGTTGTGTCATCAGCACTCAGTTTACAGTTTACACCCTCTCAATACGATGTTACTGTTTTATTGAAGCAATCTACCTGGCGAAGAGAAACATACGCAAGAAAGGGATCCTGGAGCTGTACGAGCAGGTGAGAGAGAGAGAGAGAGAGAGAGAGAGAGAGAGAGAGAGAGAGAGAGAGAGAGAGACTCAAACATAATACTAAATTGTCTGGCCTGTAACAGAGTGTTGCTTTATGTCCTCAGGAGCAGTATAACCGTCTTCACAAGTGGATGAACCATAAATGGGATTTCATAGTGATGCAGGCTAAAGAACAGTACAGGTAGGTGTGAGAGAAGCAACTCAATAACATCACATCACTCAATTTAGGCTCAAGAATATGTTGCAATTCTGTCTGTTGTGTGTGTGTGTGTGTTTGATTCTAGGGCGGGCAAGGAGAGGAAGAAACCGGATCGTGTGGTGTTTGACTGCCAGGAGAGAGCCTACTGGGTGGTTCACAAACCTCCGGTGAGAGTGCACACACACACACACACACACGCACACACACACACACACACACACACACACACACACACACACACACACACACACACACAGACTGTTGTCAGACTTGTACGTTAAACACAGGATACAGCTTCATGCAGATATCAATGGATTGCCAGCAGACAGAGAAGTCTGAAAATAGCCTCCGTACTTTTGTAATGAATGAAACACCCCACCTGTACACTTCCCAGGACACCTCATTATTTCTACCCATGATGCCTCATTAGCATTACGTGTCCAGTCAGAGGAAAAGGGCACGGCTGATTAATATTTCACAACGTGGAGCAGTGGTTCGGGCCGCGGGCCTCGTGCTGCTGGCGTCGTGAGTTTGAGTCTCACTGTTTGTCGCTTGTCATCTTCTCTCAAGTAAAAACTTGTCAGAACACATGGAACATGGAAACTGGACTGGATCTTACTTATTGACTTCTCAAATAGGGCTTGTCTAGAACCATGATGTAAGAAGCATAAAAGGACCGAATATGTATTTTCAGTCATTTAAAACAACATATTTGAAGACATTAATGCTAAGAAATGTTAGTGGTATAAACAGCATCAGCTAATGCAAACCAACCAGCAGTCTAATAGCTAACTTAACAATAAACACTTAAAATGTAAGATACAGTAAGTAAAACTATCAATACTTTAAAATAACTATTTAATTGTCTAAAATCTGTGTTTAAATTAATAATTTAGAGGCTTACTTTTTCCCTGCATCAATTTTAAGGCAAGTGGAAGGTTATCTTAAATCAAACAACAAATTAAAATTTCAAATTTCAGAAGTTTGCTCTCAAGAATCCCATTTATTTATGTTTATTTATGTTTTTTCTTAGGAAACAAAACAGAAAGTTAAAAAAGAAAGTAAATAATAATCAATTTTTAAAAAAAAAGAGAAGTTTTATGAATCCTCAGTCATGCATGCCAGTGTACAGCTACATGCCAGTGGCTCATGTCATCAAAAAGAAAAGGAAGACATGGTTTTTGCATATTACAAATTTTCTAATTTTCTAAATCTATTTTTTTCATGAAGTAAGATGCACTGGCCACTTGATAACTCCAGGAACATGCCAAGACAAATATCCAAATCAGGTTTCTACCTAAGCTTGTATTATTGTTTATGGAAAGATCAGATCCTGTGTACCTGTAAACATGGTTCCACTTCACTGAAGGTTTCTCCTTTTCTCCTTATGTTCTCCTTTTCTCCTTTTTCAAGGCCCTGCTGCAAATGAACAAACGGATCTAAGTGTCACTTGTCTGCATCATAGTCAATTCTCAGAATCACAGACAAACATGAGATCCTTGTGACTGCTGACAGGCCTCTTGTTGTCCCATATGGCCAGGAAATGTGTGACAAATTAGCAATTTATGATTAGCATTATAAAACAGCCATCTGCTTTAATGACAAAGGCCTTTGGTAAACAGACTTTTTGTGTATCTTTGTGTGTGTGTGTGTGTGTGTGTATGTGTGTGTAGCCAGGGACGGTCACTGCCATGGACTATGGACTAGATCGACTTATAGATCCTAATGCAGACGAGGTAACAGGTGAGTCCCTGTGTTTCTGTGTGTGTGTGTGTGTGTGTGTGTGTGTGTGTGTATGTCTCTCTGTGTGTGTTTGTGTGTGTGTGTGTGTGTGCTTGTTCATTCGCACATGCATATCTTATATGAGTTAGAGAGAGAGAGAGTGAGAGAGAGAGAGAGAGAGGGAGAGAGAGAGAGAGAGAGAGATAGGCATGACCTCTATGGGCATAACTCCAGTCAATCAGCTTATATTTAATAAGAAGCTTTAATCCACAGATCCAGGTGGAGTTATAGGATACTTACTCTCACTTTCCTCTTGCCGAGTTCAACTGATAGATTCACTGAAACGGATCTATTCATGGATAAGTGTGAATGGATGGGTGTTGTGACATTCTCATCTGATTTATTTATCTTCTGTTGCTCTCTTCTCTTCTCTTCTCTCTTCTCTTCTCTTCTCTTCTCTTCTCTTCTCTTCTCTTCTCTTCTCTTCTCTTCTCTTCTCTTCTCTTCTCCTCTGTCTTTCTCTGCAGGCTTTTCCTCATAATGCCCAGACTTTTAAAACTGGTCAAGAACACACACAGAAAACACACACACACACACACACACACACACACACACACACACACACACACACACACACACACACACACACACACACAGCACAATATCCCACTTCATTTCTGTAGACCTCAAACATACATGTTTAATCTATATGACACATAATCTATAATCTAATATTTTCTTCCCCAGGCGAAAACGCCTGACTTCTTCGAGAGAATCGTAAGTCTGTATGCTATGAGATTTTACAATCCACTCATAATGACTTACCCAACATGTTTTCCATTACACTCTTTCAACTAAACCCATAGCTGTGTGTTAGCCATTAGCAACGATCCATAGAAATTGATCTATTTTTCCTGACATTTTTATGTCTGTTATCTCTCCTCTGCTTCCTGTAGATGATTTTTACCCAGCAGTCCATCATGAGGCCCAGGGTGAAGTCATCTGTGTCCATTGGAGCGTAAGCCAGCCCATCAGTTTTCCTATCCAACTATATCTGGGCCAGTCCGGTCTCTCAAAATAGCATCCATGCAAAACCTTTACTATATCTCCACTGACCTGCACAACATGTAGGACAGGTGAAAGTCATGCGTACGTGAGATAAGATGAGTAAAACCGATACAGATAGTGTAACCTGAGATGGAAATGTTATCAGCCTGCCGCAGATTTTTTAAGGTGGATTAATGTAAAATGATATAAAGTTCACTTCTCAGCCACCAGAGTGTGCAAGGAATGAGGTTTGTGTTAAAATACATAATCAATTCTATATTCTCAGTAGATGGGGGTTTTCTATAATGCCAACCAGGTTACTGTGAATAATGTGCCACCTTGACTAATATTTCATGTCATTTCCTTTTACACCTGACTGTACTGATGCATGCATTTGTATATATACTTTTAGAAATGGTATGGAGGACAGGAGTCTCCATAGCTCTGCTTTATGCTGAAGTTCCCTCTCCTCATGTGTAACGACAGTCATTTCTTCCCCGCTCCCTTTCAGGCTGGTGAAGTACACCACCACCTATAAGAGCCATGACCCCTTCCTTGCCCAGTGTCTTCCCAGCAACCCCTGGGTGACTGATGATGTCTCCTACTGGAGCTTGAACATGGCCAAGTGAGTCCAGCCGGCAGCGAGCCCTCACAGGAGGATATATCATTCATCTAATAGTAACAGTAAACTGAAGTATTGGTGATTTAATTGAATCCTGAAAACCCCCCTCATAATTTCTATTTGAAGGGTTTCATTCCAAAATGCTATATATGCATTTTGGAAACAATTTGCTACCTGAAATTCATCAGACAATATTTGAAAAACAGATGACTCTGTCCTGAAAAAACCCCCAAATATTTTATAAGCAAATGTCTTAAGATGACTTCAATATTAACCTATAATGTGCAAAACTTTCATGCCAGCCATCAATATGGGAGAGTGGGTGTCATTTTTTGAAATGGATGTCTCATTTTGGAACAAAACTCTTTATTTGTTTGTGTGTGTGTGTGTGTGTGTGTGTGTGTGCGTGTGTGTGTGTGCATGTGTGTGTGCTCCAGTGTGGAAATCCCAACTAAGATGCGTGTGGAGAGGTGGACCTTCAGCTTTGGAGAGCTGCTCTCAGACCCTCGAGGACGAGATGACTTCAGACTCTTCCTGAAGAAAGAGTTCAGCGGTGCGTTGTAGTCGTTTTTATTAGATCAGTCACAAAAAGTGTTACTTAAAGCTTGCTGCAATGTTGATTCATTTTTGGGGAGGCATTTAGAAGTCATAGAAGGTGAATGATGTAGCTTTATTAATACTTTAATACTAATAAACATTATTTATATAGCACTTTTCAAAACCGAGTTACAAAGTGCTTTACAACAAAAAAAAATTGAGTTTACAAAGTCCATAAAAAATCATATGAGATGAAGGAAAAATAGAAAACACCATCTAAAAGAAGGAATACAATGAAAGTAAAAGTAAAAAAGAAAAAACAACAACTTTGTGTCATGAGTAGTAGTATGATAACAGGTTGTTCCTCCTATATACAAAGTTCTTTCACACTTGATTATATTGATATATGATCTGGATTAAATACTAAATGACAAAAAAAAAAAATCTTCTCTTCTCTTCTCTTCTCTTCTCTTCTCTTCTCTTCTCTTCTCTTCTCTTCTCTTCTCTTCTCTTCTCTTCTCTTGCCTTCCCTTCTTTTCTTTTCTCTTCTCTTCTCTTCTCTTCTCTTCTCTTCTCTTCTCTTCTCTTCTCTTCTCTTCTCTTCTCTTCTCTTCTGAAACTCTACTAGGTGAGAACCTGGCGTTCTGGGAGGGGTGTGAGGATCTGAAGTGGGGCACTGCAGAGACTATGAAAGAGAAAGCCCAGCATATCTACAAGTAATGTCTTTATCTTACCTCTGTGTAGAATATATCAGTGTTTCTACCATGACTTTCTGTGGCAGTAGAGTTTGGGAATAAGTTAGTAATCGTTTGGCTTCACATCGGTCACAGTTTAGGTCCAAGTCTGGGCTCTACTGTAGGTTGTAGCACCAAAATATTTCACATTTTTTAAGCAGTGGTGGGAATGTTCTTGCCGTACAGCCCAGCACTGCTCAGTGAATACAGGAGAAACATTATGTAAACAGTGTTATTGATGCTCGCCAGCAGCTACTTGGAGTCACTTTGTGCACAGTGGTGTTGCAGTGTTTTTCTGTGTTTCCCTCACCCTCCTGATCCCAGGACGTTCCTGGCACGTGGCGCCCCCCGCTGGATCAACATAGATGGAAAGACGATGGAAGTGACGGTGAAGGGCCTGAAACACCCACACAGATACGTGCTGGACGCCGCCCAGACTCACATCTACATGCTCATGAAGAAGGTCAGTAACTACACACAGTAATGGTGTAGATACTAGGACTGATTGGGTATGTTTGTCGGGACTGATTTGCGATAAGTGTGTGTGTGTGTCTTTGTCCTGACAGGACTCGTACGGCCGGTACATGAAGTCCCCAGTGTTTAAGGACACCTTGAAGAAGGCCATCTGTCCTGAGGAGCACAAGTTCAGGTAGGTGTCAATTCACAATTCACATGTTTTTGCATTTAACTAATCATTGTATTGCTTTTATTAAAAAAACAATGCAGCAGTTGAAAAAGTCTATAATCTCAAGCAGGCTGGTAAAGAACAACTGCACAGGACAGAAATACCATTCTAAGAAAAAGAAAAGAAAAGGCTTTTTAGCAGCAAAAGGACGAGTTAAGAGTCAAGTGGGTCTGGAGAGCAAAAGTTCACTCTGGCCTCATCTCACGCATCGATCTTTGTCTCAGACTCTCTATCTGCGATGGGCTGATATTAGCGTCCCTGTAGCTCCCTGTAACTAGCTCATCCATCACTCTCCATTTCTTACCTCGCGCCTTCTCTTTCTCTCCCTCCTCCTCTCTCTGCTGGTTCTCTGTCTTTGTCTTTCTTCCCCCGTCTCTCACCTCTCTCTCCTCCCCTCTCGGTCTCTCTGCCCCTCCTCTCAGTGAAACCCAGTTGGAGCAGAATGCGAGGAAGCGGCGGCCCAGCGTGAGCCCCATCGTGCTGCGGCAGCAGGAGCAGGAGCAGAAGGCCAAGCTGGCCGCCACCGGGCCTGTCGACATCACACAGGTCATGACCAAACTCAGCAAGCAGGGCAAGGAGATACCCCCTCCTCCGCCTAAGAAGTGAACCCACTGCATAATGTTAAATGATGTGTGGGTTTTGCGTACTAACAGTCAAGGTTGGGATCAGTTCACTTTCATTTTAGCAAATTCATTTGATTCAGTCATTTGGATAGAAACTGTAGTTCATTTGCTAATGATGACATGTGACTTTTTTGATTTGGTTTGGTAATGCAATATCTATATATGCATATCAATACCCAGAAGATAACATGTGAGAGTATTAAAAAGACCTAAAAAGACCATCTTCACATGCCTCAAGAAAGATCTACTTCCCGAACTGAATGAACTGAAAGAGAATTAACCCCAACCCTGCTGACCACTGTAGTGTTGGTAAATGACCAAAGACATACAGTATGTCCACTTGCTAGTGCTACAGTGATGATGTAGTAATTTTGTTGCGAGGTCTAACAAAGATTGACTGCTTGCTGTGTGAGGAGGGAGAGTGGCTGATGTGGGAGCGCTGAGATATAACAGAGGAAAAGTGAATGTAGCACCTTATTGCACTGCGCACCCCCAGGCAGTTTTGGAAAGAGACGTGCAATACTAAAAGTGCAATCTTAATTGAGTTGCCTGGTATTAAAGCCGGTGTCGGATATGTAGGTGGAAGTACTAGAAAGCTAAACAGAGATACTGAATTCTGTGACTGAATGTATTGAAGTCTAAATCACACAGACCATAGCCATGATATTAGGATGCAGGAGTGTGGAGTTAGTGTCATCTTCAGTACTGACAACAGGCAGAAGACAAATGGCCATACTGGGACACTGAACACATAGCATTTTCATAAATCACTGTTTGTTTTGCTTTCAATTTCCCATAGTTTGATCAGTTCATACTGTAACTGTTGTCTCTTGAGTTGTTTCTCATGTTGTATGTGTTGTAATGTCCGTCTTCACTCATAGAACGTGTTGTATGTTTGCTTTGTCATCGGTCATAAGTCAATAAAACACTCACAAACCACCTCATGTCTCTCTGTTTGTCTTTGGTTGTCATTCGATGTTCCCATTTATTCATCCTGTGCAGCACATTCCTTTTCTCAAGCTGTCATCCTCATCTGTTTGAAATGATTGTCAACCATTTCTGATGATATTGGACAATTCTCACTTCTGACACACATTGGATGCACGTGATTCGATTTTTGATTATATGCCATGATATAATGCTGAGGTACAATTTCCCTTTGACAGCCAGATAATTATAGATAGAGATAGTACATGTGATAAAAAGGAGGACTATTATTATATATTTGAACAGTATCATTATCATATCAAGTGATATCTGCTCCTACAAAATGACTGCTGAAATTAAACTGCATGAAAGTAAAGCACATTATCAGTAACTATTAAAACTTATGAGCTACGTTAAGACTTTTGCTTACCAAATAGTTATGTTTTGAGGATAGAATCAAATGTACATGAATCATTCTGGAGTGAAACCTTTTTAGGACGCCCTCTGACTTTAGTTTGTTGCCCTTTGACATCACAGCTGTGTCGCTTCACCGCTCCTGTCCCCCACCTGGCCGTCTACTCTGGCATCAGTGACCCCCCTTCTGCCAACACCTCGCCCCTGCTTCCTTTCCTCGCCCACACCCCGACCTGTCCCTCCCCCATCAGCGTGGCCATAGACAGCACCTCGGCCTCTGAGCGGCGGGGGGAGGCGGGGGAAGGAGAGGGAGAGGCCAACGCTGAGGCCAGAGGAGGAGGAGGCGGGTCAAAGTCCCGTATGGCTCTCTCTCTGGGCCGTCTGCTGAGGCGAGGCTGCACCCCCTCCACCGTGTTCGCCAGCCTGTCGCCTAAATGTCCTGCTGCTGCTGCTGGGACGAGTAGCCGGATTCAGCCAATCAGCGCGGATCAGCCCAGCCAGGGTCCGCCCAGACGGATTGCCAAGTGAGTGCCAACCTAGAAATACACTCATAAATATAAAAATACATGTAACTAAGCACTTACTCAAGGACCTACACATCTATGCAGTGTTGGGGAAGGTACCGTAGTGTAGAAGTGTAGTTTTACAAGAGAAATATAGTTTTCTTAACTGAGGCTCAAACTACTTTTAAAATGAGCATATCTATATCTGCAATGTCATATAATACAAAGTCACATGACTGCAAACATTGCAAATTTGGGGTGAAAAAGCATTCTTCTCTTTAACACCCAATAGTAGTTGGTAATAATAGTTGGTAGTTGCAGTAGTTAACTATTCCTCAAAATGAAATGAAATCAATGAAAAGTAATCAACTACTAAAAACGCTTCATGAAATTGAATTTAGTTTAACTACCTCCAAGCTACTCCAAAAATGTAATTACATGTAGTGAAACTACCTCAACACTTACATGTGCACACACACACACACACACACACACACACACACACGCACACACACACACACACACACTTCTGCGTGGAAAGGCTAGAATGCAATCCTCACACTCATTTTAACAGTTAGTATAAACAGCAGTGGTGTCACAGTCCTCTCTGCCGTCTCTCCCAGTTTTTTCCAGATCAAAGTGGATATTCCTCCAGAGTGCCGTATCTACCCCATCGACTCTGAGGACGAGGACGAGGAGGTGTCCCGGGGAGGCGGGGGCACCAAGGAGATCATCTGCCCCTGGGAGAGCCAGACCCCTCACAATGGGACAGGCTAATCCCGCAGGCTGGATTTACACAGGCGCAAAGGATGGGATTTTTAACTCTTTGTGGCACAGATGCAGGGAGAAACCACACGGTTGATCTGATGTTCCCTTGTTCAGACAGAGATAAAAACATCTATTACAGAGCACAAAAAAGTGTTTATTGTTCCTGTGTAAATGCGGCCGTAGTCTCACCACCAGGCCAGGCCATCTGTACCAAGCTCTATACTGGCGAGCGATGGCTGTCGATCTGCTGTAGATGGAGCATCAACTTACTGTGTCCAGATCACACCCCTTAACCATAGCCTTATTGTAAGCGGCCCTTACTGACACGAGCACCAGCTGCACAGTCCAGGCCAGGAGGTTCAGTTTGGTCAGGCCCAGCTCCACTAGAGAACAGCGGGGTGTCGGTACGTCCACGAGCTTTCACACCTGAACTGTAGCTATCACATTCAAACCTCATCCTGTATCTATTATTATTGACCTGTAGCCCAACAGCAGCCTTACCCCAACTCCACAGATGTTCTGCCTTTAGGTACTCTAACAGTAGTGCCGACCAATAGTGACCACTTTGTCATCACATGCCAACATTTCATTTTTCTCAACACCTCAGACTTCTTTGTTCCTCAGAAATGTCTATGAAGCAAGCATGTACGTGTATATTATTTTGGGGGGAAGGGGCACAAGCAAAAAAAGGGCAATCTCACACCTGACATTATTTTTGCGCTGGGGCAAGGAGCACCTTTTTTCACGAGCGTACTTCATTTTCTCATGGCTATCCTGGTCTGTTTTATTAAATGAAAATGATGATCACCCAAAGTTATTGTACAGAAAACTACATCAGTGTTCATATCCTAGTGAGTGATAGGCCAAAGCAGATTGGGCCTGAGCCTCCTTTGGACACTGCCTGTGCACACGCCTGCTAAGAAGTATAGATTATGTATTTATATATTTAGCAAGTTGAATAATGTTCAGTTTTCTGAAGTCAAGAGGAGTGTGAGGTCTGTTCTTGTGCTGCTAACTAGAGTTTAGATGCCTAACCCCCAATCTACTTACCTCTTATACACATTCTGTGAAACGATTGGATAGACGCATTGTACGTAACACAAGAGCACATGCACAGTTTGTTTACATGTCGCTTTATTGCTGATCCAGTCCTGTCTGTAATCTTCGAGGAGGAGGATGGGTTAAGAGGGTTTGGGTAATAGTTTTGTATTTGGCTCTTCTGCTGTTTTGTACACTTTGTATAGCTGTCGTACACTGTAGACCGCCGAGCGCGAGGTGATGTTGATATTTTTCCCACGTGTCTTTCCAAGGGGGACAGTACAATGTGAATTAACTGTCAGAATGTATTATCTTTACCATGTTTACAGATGCAAGAATGTGAAAAATACCTTAAGTAAAAAAATTGTTGTGTTTGATTTATACATTCCATGGCTTGTGTCAAGTGCCTCAATAAATGACTGTCTTAACAAAAAGGTTCACTTAATTGATAAGGGACTGATGCATGTTAAGTGTATTTTTTTTTATATTCAATTGAAATAGCTGAAGTTTTTCTAATGTGGTGTCACATTATTTGCACAGTTAGTGGTGATGATATTGATTGACCAGTAGGTGGTGATATAGGAATGGCAATTTCATCATGGTACTATCAGCACTAGTGGTGGATGGGAATCGGAGATCCAGGGTGTTAATTCACTGAATGGCAAGAATGGCAAGGTATCTGCATTTGCCACCAAAATATTTTATTTAATATTAACGATTACATTTCTGGAGAGAGGTGAAGCAATGACTGATCACTGGAAAGATGATATTTGGCCAATGTGATAAATTATTAGACAAATTATTAGACAGATCACTAAAATATCTTGCACAGACATACACATCTTAGAGGGAACATCGCCCCTGCTCCTTTGATGTGATTTCTTTAGATATGGCTTCCAAATAAAATTCTGGGGATCTTTGCTTGATCTCTCCTCTCCATCATAATAATAATAAAATAATAAAAATGACATGACAAGTGCCACACCTCGCCAGTGCGCAAGTGTGTGCATGCTTGTTGTCAAGAGCTGTCTCACAGCTTTAAGTCCATGCATCTCACTGACTGAGCTAGATAAAACTACTATCACAAAGGTTAGTGAGCTGAGGCAGAGCTTTGATCTGTGTGGTTTTGGCACCTCGGAGCTGAACATCCTACTGCTGTCTCCCACTGCCCACAAAGGGACGTCCACACACGGTCCATTCATTTATTAGCTTACCAAGGAGGAAAGAATTTATGCAACGCACTTAACATTCGTCTGAGGTGTGCATATATTACAATACATTTCTGTGGAGGCACCTTCTAATGAAGCCCTTGGTGTTTGGTGTTACATCGGAATGAGGCTCTCGCAAACCACATAAATCCTTATCGTGCCTTAATTATTCTTTTTTAGACACCAATGTTTTTCTGTACCTGTACCTTAGTTTGTAAGATTTGTCCATTATCTATCTCCTGATGTACAACTCTAAGATATCCTAGTTACTTATGGGCTTGATTTATCAGGCTGCATTTACACAGGAACAAACTAAATCAGATTTTTAACTATTCATCATGGCACAGATCTGATGTCACAACTGCTGCCAAAACGGGGAAATATCAGATTCTGTGTCCTACATTCTAGTTTCGGCACCCATCAAAAGATGAGATGTGTGCCCCAATACACAAAATGTATTAAAAAATCTGATATTTTGTGTGTGTGTGTGTGTGTGTGTGAATGTCCCTAGTCCCTTGTGTGTGAATGTCCCTTGTCACTCATGGGAAGACGAGTGGCAATGAGTAAACTGGTGCTGAAAATGGCTGTGGAAACAGACACAAACACACACACACACGCATGCACAAACACACACTGTACACACACACACACATGCTCAGCGACACACACCCCCACAGGCACACATATAGGCAAACACAAACACGTGCCTGCCGCTGTATGTGACCTCCCTGTCACATGATGAATGACCAAATCAGAAGCGTAATGAAACGCCGCACATTGTTGAGCCCTCCGCCTGCTGCCGCTCCTTCCCTATGTATGGTGTGTGTATGTGTCTGTGTCCAAGACCTCAATCAGGACCACAGGTGACCCGGCGCCTTGCTGAGTCTCCTAGGTTTGACAGGACCACATAATTACCAGTGAACCCCACCTCGTAAAGTCACCAAGGAGGGAAAGTGAGTGGGAGGTTGGAAGCCACAGGATGGACTAAAGGATGGAGAAATAACCTTGAAAGGGGCAGCTATATTTGGGTCACCTTTGTTGCCTTTCCTCTCCTCTCCTCACCTCCTCCCTTTTCTTCCTCCTTCTTAACCTTTAACCTCCTCACACCTTCCTCACCTCCTTTAATTCTCCCTCTCCCTCCTCCCCTCTCTTCTGCCTTGCCTCAAAGGCTTTGATCATTCTGAGTGATACTCTGCTGAATCGACTCTATTCAACACTCAAACATCGTCACATAACATTTCCAGCATGCAAACCCAAAAAGCACTTGAGGCTGATGATATTACTCATTATAAAAACAATAAGAAATTAACTTCATTTAACAACCAATTTGTGATCAGATTAGCAGACTGATTAACAGATTAACATATTAACATAAGACTTTTTGTTTCGAGAGAGAGCAAAGAGATATACAGAGATTAAGAAAGAGAGGGAGAGAGAGAGAGAGAGAGAGAGAGAGAGAGAGAGAGTACTCGGTCATGACCAAGTCAGGATGTCAGGTGAAGTGGAGGCAGAGTAAAACTGTAAAATCTCTGTCAGCTGTGCCTTGGGGTACAGTTTCACTAGAATAACAACCAACCATCTCTCTCTCTCTCTCTCTCTCTCTCTCTCTCACACACACACACACACACACGCACACACAAGCACACACACAAATATGCGCAGACATGCACACATACCTGCACATATGCACATACATGCACACACGCGCATGCATTTATGCACGCCCACGCATACAATCTTTGTCTCACGAGAAGCGGTATTAATACCCAGCAGGCTCTGAAATGTCAGCCGATCTCAGAGGAAGCGCACAAAGTCCCGGTTTATTTATGTATCTGACACGTTTCATGTCTTTCTGCTCTCAAGCTATTTTTGCTTTCAAAGTCTGTCTTTAGGAGGAAGAGGCAGGACGGAGATGAAGACACAGATAGACAGACTGGCCGAGCGCTGAGCCGGGTGTGTGGGCCAATGGCTACGTTCCAGTGGAATATGTGAGAGATGAGCGCTGTGGCCCTGAGGACTCCTTAATTTAACCCAATCTTGTGGTACCTGCGCCTCGGGCTATTTCCCACTTCTCTGACAAAAGAGACTCGCATCGGGTGATAAAAATACCACAAATGTGGGCTATAATAAATATGCATGCAGCACTGGTTGTTGCTTTCTAATATGAGTTGATCAAGTTTATTCTCCTACTCTCTGCCTCTCTCTTTTCATTCTCTCTCTCTCTCTTAGTATTCATCTCCACACTTTACTCCCAATCTCCAGAGCTGTTTACTCATTGAGTGATGATTGCCTGTTTAAACAACGTCCCTCACCTGTGTACACAGCTCTACACACACACACACACACACACATTTCCATGGCCTTCAAATATCATAGAAAACCAGTGATGCCTCAGCGCCTACCTAGTGTCAGACTGAGATCTTTAAAATCTGACCAAACCTCTAATATTACATAATAATTTACATAGACGTACACAGACATTAGACATATGTAGCGTAGCTGTAGCATTGGCATAAAACTTTAATTTAGGTTTGGCTTACAGTGTAAATAGGCTACTATATTTACTTCAGTTAACATTTCTGGGAGGCAGAAGTAATCTGATTGGTTGAAGTTCAATGGGCGGAGCCAAAGAGCCACAGTTTTGCGGAACGCAAGTTAGCTAACTGGCAAACTTGAATGGCATAGAAGGAACTCTGGTCAAACTATACAGCCTATAAAAATATGTATTTTTGTAATTTTTTAAATTCTTTCATGGCCATGGCATTCATGATGTTGGAAGGTAAGCAAGCTAGCTAACTAGCTTACCTAATTAGCTATAGTGGCTAGTGTGTACTTACAGGTCAGCTAGCTAGGCTAACTAGCTAACGTAGATAAGTTGTGTGGCAAGATTGCATTTTTTCAGTTAGTAGTTAGAGCAGTAAGGTTTAGCTACATCCTCTCTTTTTTGGCTTTTTAACTGGGTTTCAGTCCAACATTACTTGCCAGAAAACCTGTGGTTCTTTGGCTCTGTGTCTATTGAGGTTTAACTCAACTAGTGAGATTATCCCTGACTCCAGAACAGCTCTGCCTCAGAGAAATGTCTGCATAATTAAAACTCCAATCTGCTGTTTTGTACACATTAATATTTACATTTTAGAGAATTTTACCACTTTGTTAGTTACCTATCTCTTCAGTAAGGTCTGCATGTCTGCACATGTAAACACCTGCCTTGAAAAATGCCTAACCCCTGGCTCAGCAGCAGCATTGTCAAATTCATTTGAGAATGGTTCACCAAGCTTCAGACCCTAAGGACAGTTTTGGATGTCTGGACCGAGGCCTTTTGAGCGTAAAAAGCGCTGTCCATGCTGCTGAATCTTGGCGGCAGGTGTATGCAGAAGTCAGACGTTTCAAAGGAGAAAACTATCAAAGTGTTGACAGCCTCTAATGTCTAAATGCATTAACGTTTGTCAGGTGTGATGCAAACACAGGTATTGATTCTCTATCCAACTTCATATACACACAAGCACAACTTAACATATGTAGACCATGCACACACACACACACACACACGCACACTTTCTGCACAACGTATAAACACACTAAATTGTAGAAATTCTTCCTCTCTCAGCCAGCCTTTCTCTATCATGGCTCACACAAAGCCTGATAAACATAATTTTGTTACTCACAGAATCAATCTGAGTTAATCTGTGGATTTGATCAGGCTGCTGGCCGGAGAACATATGTTCTCTGCCGGCTGGTTTACACACAGTCCAGCTGCTGAGAGCTCATAGATTGAAACAGCTGTCTTCTATTGTACATTTCAATCCACCAGCAGTGTCACTGTGTCTACTACACACATCCCATCCTGCTATAGATGCCTCAGTCACAAGTCTCACATCTTTCACACTCTATTTTAACACTCGGTTGTATTTATAGAGCTGTGTTAAAAGGCCTGTCACCTGACCAAGCTGCCTACTGAGGAAAAAGGAGGAAGAAGAAGGCATTTATTAGGAGTGATGTTAACCTGCAGAGACAGCACTCTTTAAAACTATGAAATGCCTGTCCGACAATGTGAGTGAGAGAGTGAGAGAGGGGAGGAGAACACAGTAAAATTGTGTTTATTTCTCCTCTGCAAAATGACTGTCACAACTAAAGCGTGAAAAGAGGAAAAAAGTGGGAGGCAATCAGACAATGTTTTCCCAAATCTCTCTCTTTCGCTCTGCACTCAGCGTTGCTCACTACTTTCTCTCTCTCTCTCTCTCTCTCTCTCTCTTTCTCTCTTTCTCTCCCTCTCTCTCTCTCCCCTCTGAGCACACACACATACAGACAGACACACACATGCGCATGTCAACAAGATTCCAGTCAACACAACTTAAAAAATATGTTTTTCTTTCCGTGGAACGAAAGCAGTGAGAAATTATGAGGGATTGATTTTTTTTTCTCTCTCCTGCTTTTCAGCTGGCTTGCAGGAAGATGATTGCCTTCACAAGCGGCTCTTTGATCAGGAAGAGACGGGCAGCATACAACACTCCAAAACACATTTGTATGGGCGTAGCACTTCCAAGTTCATTGTCATATTTTCTTTGTCTCTTTGGTTGTACTGACTTTGTGTGTTTTCCTTGTCGATATTCCTCGGGGAAAAAAGATGTTTATAGGCTTATTGACTTATGAGAAAAAAACCCCCAAAACAAGACAGAGGCATACACACATACGCTGATATATAACGGACACTGGCCGGAGGTCCCGATTGGGAAGACAATATTATCAATGGGACTCATTTGGACCTGTTGATGGCAAGGGGATGAAAGGGAGAGAGGGAGAGAGGCAGACAGAGAGAAAAAGGGAGAGAGAGAATGAAAGACACAGAGAAAGGCAGAGAGATGATTTAAGGAGAAGAAGACAGGCTGCGTGACGGGATGATGCCAGGAGAGCGGGTGAATAATACTGAGGATACGGAGAGAAAACAGGAGCAAAGAGAGGTGGGAGAGTGGGAGGGGGGTGTGCTGAAGTGAGACAGAGTGAGAGAGAGAGAGAGAGAGACAGAGACACAGAGAAAGAGAGAGAGAGAGAGAGAGAGAGAGGGAGAGAGAGGGAAGCAGGCTAAATCCTCACACCATTATTATCAGGACTCACATGCAGCCCCTCCTGTGATGGAGTGAGTGAGAGAGAGAGAGAAGATAGAGAGAGATAAAGAAACCATGGAGTTGGAGAGGAAATGGAAAGCAGGATTACTGGTGTGACAGCACCGGCAGATGAGTGGAGCAGCGGCCGGGGGAGAGAGAGAGCGAGCGAGCGAGAGAGAGAGAGCGAGCGAGCGAGCGAGAGAGAGAAACTCCTGCGAAAAAAACAAATCAGTGCAACAGGATGAGGACCTGCTAGTGCACAGCCAGCCGACCCTGCAGACCTGCCATCTGTCCCGCTGTTCTCTCTGTGTTCCTGACGCTCCCACCATCAACCAGACATCTGGATCGCCTCGCAACCATATGGGGGAAAAAAGCAACAACACTCCCCCTGTCCTCTCCTTCTTGGTTGTCCAGTACCTGAGGAGAATAGATGGATCCCTAACTGCGGAGTACCAGCATCGTATGTAACTGGAACGCAAAAAGGAGGGGACAAAAAAAACAACTTTTGCTTGAAAGATGCAGAGGTGCGCGCCGGAACCTGCTTTTTCTCCTGTGTGAAACTTAAGTTGTTTTTTTTTTTTTTTGCTCCGGTTAACTTCCTATGGATCCGTGGCGTCCCTCGCTCCTGAGGAGGGAGAGGGAGGAGAAGGCGGTGGAGAGGGAGGAGAGGGACAAGGGGAGAAAGGAGGGGACGGCAGGGAGGAGGAGGAGGTGCTGCTACTGCTGAACTGTTAACCGCTGTTTGAACGGGTATTTTATCACTATCTCTCTCCCTCCCCTTCACTCCTCTTCTTCTCCTCTGACCAGCGGGGAGCCAGAGGGATACTGACAGAGTGAGACAGAGAGCTAAACACCGTGGGTTTACTCACATACACACACACACACACACACACGCACAAACTGTCTGGCTGCTCTTCTCGGGCTCACACACTTCTCTCCCTCTGTCACCCTGCTCCCCCCCCCTCCTCGTTCTCTCGCTCTCTTCATCACTCTCTTTTTCCATTTCGCTGTCCTGTCTTCACCTCCATGACCACTTGTTAACGTGGATGCTTTCACACTGACACACACACACACACACAGAAAGAGAGAAAGAGAGAAGACGGGGAGAAAGTGAGAAGGAGTTAGAAAGTGGAGAGAGAGAAAAAGGAGAGACGGAGAGATCAAATATGCTTGCTGTCATGTTGTGATGTCTTCCAGGGAGTGTGCTGACATCCAAGCAACTGAACACACACACTCACACACACAGAGTAATATTCATACGTACTTCCTCTCACACAGACACTTGCTCTAAATGCGTACTCCTACAGGTGCTGAGAGGGGAGAGAGGGAGGTGAAAGCCAGGTGAAAAGAGAGAAACAGAAATAGAAAGAGAGGAATCAAGAGTAAGGAGGAACGAGGGGGAAAGCGCCTGGAGAATGATGGAGCAGCGGGAGCCGAAGTCGGATGACAACAGAGGGCACAGGTAAGTGTCTCTCTCTCACTCACTCACACACACACACACACACACACACTCTCTCACACTCTTTCCCTGTCACTTTATCTCATCCGCTGTCTGTGAGCTATGACTAAGTCAGTTTTTACACGGGAGAGAGGCACAGGTAGATAGTGTAGACAGGTAGAGCAGACAGAGAGAGAGAGAGAGAGAGAGAGAGAGAGAGATAACAAGACAGAAGCAGAGGGGGGGAATGGGAAAGAGTATGAGTATGCATAGATTAGTGCAGTCCTACTTTCAGTTTTCATAAGTGAAGTGCTTCCTCGAGAGAAAGCTCCAGTCTGCTGTTGCTGGCAGAAACAGGACAGCCAGTTGTTACTATAACAGGAATCGCTATAACAGGACAAATTAGCATGTTTCGGTGCCGATTCTCAGGTTTGGGGGTGTTAGGTGGTTGTGTGTGTGTGTGTGTGTGAGAGAGAAAAAGTCAGACTGTGTGTGTGTGTGTGTGTGTGTGTGTGTGTGTGTGTGCAATTCCTGTCTGCCTGCCATTAGCTCAGTGTGACTCGTTTATTTATGGATTATTGATGTTATTGTGGTTATTTTACTGTGGTATCAGTTATCTGGTAATGTTCATTGATTTGCTGTATGCAACAGCTCTCATATGTCTCCATTAGTAAAAGAAGCTTTAGGGGTTATGAACTGCCTCAGCTCCAGTACACATATCATGTTCCTATAGTGTGTGTGTGTGTGTGTGTGTGTGTGTGTGTCCATGTCCGCTTTAAGCAGGTGTGGCAGCAGATTGAGTATCACTGAGATTTTGATTACTGTACAGTTGAGTGGCAGGGGGCCAAGCCGATCTCCGAGTGTGTCCCCCCCTCAACGTCACTCATCCCGGGCCGATACGTCCGGCCTGTAACGATTTACTGTAAAGCTGTCAAATATTTATGTGTGAGCGCACGGACCCCCCAGAGAGCTAGGGTTGCTATGTACAGGCGGAGGAAAGCAGCAGTTAAAGCCTTAATTATGATAAACGATATGCCAGAAACTATGTGATATGTTTCATAATAAGCTCAGGGGTTATACGTGACACGCTCATTTATTCATATTGTATGTGTAATTTGTGTGCGTGAGGCTTATGGGCTGTGTGTGTGTGTGTGTGTGTGTGTGTGTCGGTGTCGCTTTTGCTGCGTGTGTGCAAGCATATGTGTGAGTGTGCTTACATTAACATAAACTTGTGTGTGTGTGCAACAGTCACAAATCAACCTGCCTCCTTCAAGTCATCCATGATTAGGGAGAGAGATGGAAGGATGGAGGGATGGAAAGAGGAGAGGAAGGGTGGAGGAGTTGAGCTGGTTGACAGTGACAAAGTGATCGCTCCCAGTTCCCTCTTTATGGCGGTGTTTACACTGTCATATCTGTCATATATGGAAGCGTTTTAAAACTGACTTCAGGGTTGTGGTGATGAAGGCACTTTGTTGACTAGAGCCTCGTTTATCCAAACTGTGAATGGGATGGAGCTATGATGGAAGTCATTCGTTTGACTGTAATTTGAATGTAATGTAATTTTAATTTTGAAACATGGATGCATTTGCATTGTGAAGACCTTTGTACAGTTAAAATGCTTTAAGTCACAAACATCAATCAGGAATTTCCAGTGTCAATATTAGGAAATTCCAATATAAGTGCTGCAAAATAAGTAGAATGTATTTTCACATTGGCAGTTGTCAGACTGTGTCTCAAGTCTGAAGTCTGCATAAACAAGGAACTACAGAATGCTGATGTTGATGTGTCCAGCTGTTAGAGTACCATGCCTACCTTTAAGAGAGGAAGATGGTCTAATATTAGGGATGCCGCGATCTATCGGCCAGCAATCGGAATCGGCCGATATTCAGTATAAATATTAGATCGGAGAATTCCGATAATGCTTTAATAGTCGCCGATTGCAAAAACCGATCGATGACGCAAAACACGTGAGTCATTTCTCAGCGGAGTTGGCGTCATTGTCACATGCTAACTCACCTCAAAACATGTCGGCGGTGTGGATGTTAATTAAAAACGCAAATCTTCATGGACAACCAGTAACGTCGCAGTCCGTCACGCCCGCTACTTCCCCTCATTTAATTCTCTGCTTATTTAATGCATCAATTCATCACATGCCATGTGCGTTTGTTTACATAATGGTCTGCACTGGACGACGGTTGAGACCCTGACAGCGGAGAGGCAACTGAAAAGTCTAATTTCTCTCTCTCTTAAGAACATTCATTTATACATAAACAAAGACTGAAACGGATATATATCTTCGGAGGGTGTCTCCATTTATTTAACTCGACTCAACAACACAGGCAAGTGGCAACAGTCTTGTGCTTCGGTTATCTAACTAAATCATGTTGCGCTACCTAGAATGCACATGGTTTTGTTTACATAATGATCAAGTAAATATTGAGGTAGAAAAAAAGAAAATGTGGATACTTTTTAGCCAGGACTCAATTTGATGGATGAAATGTATGTAAAATGGAAACTGTTAGACCTATAATACTGCTATACCAGCTGCTATAACAAAACAAAAAAAACTATCGGTATGGCCGATCGGTATGGCAGATATGGCTCATAGACGATCGGCGATCGGTGGCAAAAAACGTTATCGGGGCATCCCTATCTACTATGCTAGCTCTAGCCTAGTTATTCAAATTGTTCCCAAATAATGCAGTCAAATCAGTTTTGGAGGCACAGTGAAAACAAAGTTCATGACAGACACATTGATAATGCTCTGGTGATGATGCTCATCCCATCAACTAGATCCTCTGCTAATTTCCTCAACACCCCCTGGGGATTCAGTATAGGGAAGGGACTCCAGCATAACCCAGCTAAGTAATTAAATCACTGAACGTTCCCTACTGTATATACCCCAGGGGGTATGGTACATTAGCGGAGGACAGGCTTGAACATTAGCGTATTAGCTGAACATTTGGTCCAACATTTGGTCCAGCAGGTTTTCTCATGATGTACACGATTCTATTGTTCATTTTGGAACATTTTGCTGCATGCTCTGAATACAATAATGAATCACTGTTGGACTTGTTTTCCCTTCCTTTAGAGGAATTGCTTGGAAAAGTCAAATTCTTATTCTCTGTTTTGCCTCCTGAAGTGCAATAGTTGGGATGGAAACCAGCTGATAGAGACAGGAGTTTGTGTTAATATGCTTTTCCAGTTCTACTTTAGAGTGCTGAAGGTACCTGCAGCACTAACGGAGGATAGGTAACTGAATGGAGGGAGGGTAGTTAGCTGTGGACAAGCAGATCCTTGTACAAATTTTTCCAGGATTTGTTTTCATGCCTTTGCTCCACTCTTACCATTGCTACCACACAGTAGCCTAATCCTGCTTTCCATTTCTCTACCATGGCTATCACTACAGCTGTATGGTCAATTTTCATTAATGGCACACTGTATTATTCAGAGCAGGGTCGGGGTCAATTCATGAACGAACTCATCAATTCCAATTTAAAATGAAAAAAAAAAAAAAAAAACACACCAGGAAACAGGAATTGAATCCAACTGAATTGGAATTTCAGGAAGTTTAATTTAATTCACTGAAATTCTGTGAAATTCCATGTTTTTTCTGTTTTTTCTTACCACATACACATAGTGTTATATGTTATCAATACTGAATATCATAAAATGTTAAAGGTTCCTTTCAGGTGGTACTTGATTCACAGCATGTAATCGTAATACATACATTATGATTGAATGTATTTGATTTATTTAACTGTCTTTCATTTGATTCTTAGTGTTTGATTCATAATGTTTAACCACAACCTCTCTTAGAAGTGGAATTTCATGGAATTTAGTGGAATTCTATTTTGTTTCCCGTCATTCCAATTCAATTCCAGTTCTGTTTCCATAGAGCTGGGTGCAGTTCCAGTGTATGCGCATGCGTGTGTGTATTAATGTCTATGCTGACGCAGATATGTCCCTACCTGGGGTCCCAGTGAGGGACGAGGGCCTTCATCCCTCTCTCCATCTGGAGGTCTTCATGATGATAGAAATCCTGTGTGTGAATGTCTATGCTCACTCACTTGGTGTGCGCACGTGAATATCAATTTTGAAAACAAGCTCACAAACATAACAGAATTTAAGGATAGTCTGATTACATCATTGTTGATAATCTGATGGCTGGTATTTTCCTATTAACCTCTGTCCAAAGCTGGCTGCCATTCTTGTCTTAAATCTCTCAGTTTTTTCATGGCATTAATATTTTTTGTTCTTTTAAATAGACCATAGTTAGCTGATTGCTGTGTGTGTGTGTGTGTGTGTGTGTGTGTGTGTGTGTGTGTGACTCAAATTTGTTATTGTGATCCATCCTTTGTGTTCATATCCTTACTTTTATAATCGCACTCTGTTATATTGCTGCTAATCTGGAGCAGACAAACCCACTCATCCAACCCCCTAACTACCCCCCCCCCCCCCACACACACACACACACACACGCACACACACACACACACACACACACACACACACACACACACGCTGCTAATCTGAGCTTCCATTACTCTGCCTTTTGCCAGAGATTACAGTGTTAACTGGACACCAGGCCCTCTGCTCTCCAGTCATATAATCTACCCAGTCAGCATTCTGAAACTCTCTCACTTCTTTTCTCTTTCTCGCTCCGTTTCTACATTTTCCAGTCTTTCCTACCTCTGTTTCTCTAATCTCTTTCTGTCTCCACCACTAACTTTTCCAGCTTTGTGTTTTCAGGTATATTATTGCTCTTTCAAAATTACAACATAGGCTATTTGAAGATTACATTCGCTGTACCTGACCACTGCTTGTGACTATAAAGTGGCACTCAGTATAGTATAAAGTATAAAGTCGCCCATCATATTTTTAACCTGCTGCTTTTCCTGTATTGATATTGCAGCGGTCACTGTACTCTTTGCCAAATCCTATGAATTTGAATTCTTAACATGTCTAGTAAAACTTAATAGGGGCATTGTAAACCTATGGTTCCCAATCCTGGTCCTCAGGAACCAGAATCCTGCTGGTTTTCTGTTTTACCTGGTAGTTGATTACATTCACCTGGTGTCCCAGGTCTCATCCAGCCCCTGATTACACCAGGTGAATGTAATTAACTACCAGGAAGTGTAGAAAACGAGCAGTGATTTTTTCCTTGTTCTTTCTGGTGGCTGAAAAGTGAGCGGTATATGAACTCCAGAACATTTCCTCCAGAACCTCCACAGTGCATTAAGACTTCTACCTTCTACATGCTTCAGGCGAACACATACATACGTATTGTACACCATATTGTACACCAGTGAACAAAACAAGGATGGGAACTAAATATACTGAACACTAGCCATGCAGTGCTGTTTGGCTGCCATCTCCACATCAGCTTGACTTTCATATTGTGTCTAGTGACTCTGGTCTGATAAGCATCCTGCACATACTAGCGATACGGTGGAATTACTGTCTCTGCACACAATTGCAGCTCACACAGTTGATAAATCTATCTCAGAATATGAATCTATTCAGATCCATGGGCTTTCATAATGTTCAATAACAACACCTATTAACCTTTCGGGTACCAAGCAAGGCCCTGTATTTCCAATTATTAATCTAACATTGCAACTCCCAGCATGTAAAACCAGTGATATGGATAGGATAATAGATATGAGGGCCAAAGAGCAAATGTATGAAACATCACTGCACAGAGATGACATTGCTCAATATTTATCTGATCCATAATCCAGTGTAAGCTTTCATCACAGGTCGAGGATTTCTTTCTGACAACATGAGCAAACATCAACCTTTTACATGAAGAATTGAAAATCACAATTGAAATCTGAAATAATAATACCTAAACGTTTGAAAATCCATTTGAGTTTAAGGAATCAGAGACCCTCTGAGTAAAATGCTTGAATAACCAGAACCAAACATCATACACATAACGTATCATATGTAATATACACAAATACATGCAAAACCTAATCTGCTCTGCTATTACCTACTCCCTGTCTGTCATGTCTGCCTCATATCTGACCCTGTATTGACTGAGCGTTAATCTGTCATCAAACATGTAATAACAGGGATGGATTGTCTTTCATAGGTTCAACAGTTTTTCTATTGCTGTAGGCACTTCAAGCCTGGGAGCTTAAAACCTTATTAAGATGAATGATTGATATGCCAGGAGCATGAACAGGGAGACGGGGTGGGACACATTCAAGCCAGCCTTGCTTTGAACGTTGCTTTGATCCAAAGCTAGGAGGTGCTGTTAATTATCAAGATGTCTCTGATGACCACAGAGATGGAGATCAACCAACCCACACTCCAGGAAGCGCATATCAACTAACTGTCTGTCTGTGTGTATGTGTGTGTGTGTGTGTGTGTGTGTGTGTGTGTGTGTATGGAACATATTTTACCATAAGACCACCTGTCCTTATGAAAGATTCAAAGGTATTGATTAAATGCTCACAAAAACAAGGAGAGGTCTTCAAACATCAAATAGTGGTTTGATCCAAAAGCAATGGTATATTCATTTCTTGATGTGTATGTTGTGTTTTTTTTTTTTTTAAAGGTTTTACATCTATTTTATATAAGCCCCTCATTTGCATGTAAATTCTGCTTTGATTCTATTAGTAATTGTGAGCAAGAATATAGTAAAATCAACTCAGCTCAGCTCAACATATATTGTCAGGTAAAAATTTTGACATCATCCAATGGGCTTTGAGAAGGTTTCATAAGCCCAAGAAGGCAGGGAAATTTCTCAACCCATAGAAGAGCATGTAATCCTTCAATTAAAATAAAACATAAAAAACCATCAAAACGAGGTAAACCAGCGGCTGGGTAGATGATGGTGTACAACGCTGGAGCACCTGTCTGTCAATGGCATCCTTGTTTTTGTAATTGGATGTCTCCATCAATTATGAAAATCAATTACTATGTTGTGTTGAGTTTGTGAATTTGATTAGACAACTTGACAGGCCACATAAGGGTATTTTTGGCAGCTGCATCGAGGCTGACCCAGCTGCTGACCCAGCCTGCGGGGTTAAACCAACAACATTGAAACAACCCAGAAAAATGACCCAGCAGGCTTAACCCAGCATTTGGTTTGAAAAAACAATCCAGCGTGTTTTTTATTTTGGGAAGTGTGGAAATATACTGATTTGAGCAGCAATTGGTGCTCGAGCTGTTTTACTTTCTTTATTTCTATGGAGAGCCTGATGACATCACACCATGTGGAGAGGCACTGGCTGAAGTAATGTAATCCCAATGATGAGGGTCGACGACCTGGGTTACAGTTTTTGGCATTGCGCTAGCTCTGTGTGTGTGTGTGTGTGTGTGTGTTGCCGAAGCAGTGGTGTGTAGAGATGAAGAGGTGATTACACTCATGACACAGGGGGCTGGATTATGGAGGATTACATGCACACACACATACACACACAGTCGCACACACGCACACGCACGCACACACACACACACACAGTATCCCTCATGAGACAAGATTCTAAATGCAGGGCTAATACTGTCATACAAAAGGGTCAGAGAGAGGGAGAGAGAGAGAGAGACAGAGAGACAGACAGGGAGAGAGAGAAATAAGGGCTGGATATGTACTGACGGATTATGAGGCATTATGTCAAAAATATCATAAAAGTAAAGCAGCTTGCATGTTTGACTGTTGCTCTCTTTCCTTCCATTCTCCCTTCCCCTCCCTCTCTCTCTCTCTTTACCTCCTCCCTCCCTTCCTCTCTCCAGGCAGTAGGGTGCCAACATGGCCGTTCCTCGGGGACAGCCTCCTCCCTCTCCTCGGCCTCCTCTCCTCCTCCTCCTCTTCCTCCTCCTCCTCCTCTCCTCCTGCCCGCCCCCTCTGCGGGCCCGGCCGCTCGTCGTCCACCCGTCCATCAACGTGGCGGTGGTGTTCAGCGGCTCCAGCTACCAGAACGAGGTCAGGGGTCGCCTCAGCGGGGAGAACTTCGCCGACCTGCCCGTGGTGGTCAACCCCGTCACCGTGCTGGTCAACGACACCAACCCCCGCGACCTGCTCACGCGCCTCTGCGACACCATGGCGACGGAGAGGCTGCACGGCGTGGTGTTTGAGGATGACGTGGGCTCGGGTGCTGGCGCTCAGGTGAAAACGCAGGAGAAACAATTTAGTTTAGGCTTTCCAGATAAAACATCCTTTCCAGAGTCATGCTGTTCAGTTACTCAAATCAGTGTTTCTTAAAGCTGCACAAGGCAACATTTCTATGTAAAAACTAGACTGGCATTCAGAGAGTGCAGACCTCCGCCAAGGTTTGTGCTATTATTGCTTGTTTGTGAGTCGGATCCGGATCTGCTCCAAAATTGTATGGGTTCTTCCTTGGCCCATGCTACACCCTTCCATCAAGTTTCATGAAAATCGGGCCAGTAGTTTTTCCGTAATCCTGCTAACAGACAAACAGACAAACAAACAAACAAACAAACAAACAAACGGCACCGAAAACATAACCTCCTTGGCGGAGGTAATAAAGCCATCTTATCAGCTTAAATTGCGAAATGGGGCTGCAACTGAGAAAAACTTCACATGCCCCAGGTGAGACTCTAAATTCGCTCTATTTGCCCAAGAAGTGACGAATCAAAACTTAAGAGCAAAATACAAAACTGGCTCCTAAACAGCAACACTCATCAACGATGGATGAACTTCTTCACTGCTTCCACCCCCACCAGCTACTAAGAGGGAGTTTAGGTGTGAGGAATGCATGATGATATGGCATTGAAGTCATCAAAATTCAAACAGTCACCTTTCACCAACATGCAAAACAGTGCAATAAAGTACAATAAAGAAAGAGTTTAAAGTAATAATGATATAAACATTATTTGCTAATGCTGAGTCCCAACAGGGAATGAGTGCTGTTATGGTTTGACGAGCCTGGGTCCCAGACCAAGACTCAATTTTCCAGTTTCACCATGGCAATCATTAAAGTTTCATCTAAAAGTTAAATATAACTTTGGGTTCTGGGCTGAATAACTTTCCAACTTGATCTAAATTGTCTCCCTTCTCGACCCAGTTTGGTTTTGTTAACAAAACACCCTCACGGTGAATATAAGAATCATACTATCAAACTGACATGATTAATGCAGTATTGTGCCGTATTTTCCCCACTTCATGTATACAAATGGGGAATCTGTCTGTTGTTTCCTCAGGTGGCAGAAGTGGCTCAGATTCTGGACTTCCTCTCCACTCAGACAGCTCTGCCCATTGTGGGCATCAGTGGCGGCTCTGCAGTGGTCATACCACACAAGGTACTGTGTAGCCTGCAAACCCTAATCGTCGTTTTGATCTTTTGACCCATAACTACGCTGGAGTTAACAATTAATGACCTTAATGACCCATTACTTTTACTTCCTGGAAAACAGAGAATCTTTCATGGTGACCTCATGCTGCACTAGTAGGCGTACATTTAAATTCCAACCAATAAAACCATCACACATTTTTGAACAATTCTGCCCCTCTGCCCCTCCCATCAAATCAAACTTCCCTTTTCTCCCTGACTCATATTCCATTGGTTTAGACTTTTGAATGATCCCTCACTGCATTATGTCCTGCCCCAACATCCTATTTCAACAAGAAATACATCAAATCAAGGAAGGATGCCATTTCATGGGGTCTGTAAGACAGAACCCACAAATATAAAGTTATAACATTCACGAACCATAATACAGCACCTATTACAACCCTAACCTCAACCTGTAAGGTAAACCCTGACAGGAACAGCAGCAGCCCTTCACAGCAGCCTGCCTTAGTCATAACTCTTCCACACCAGCGTCATTCAGCATAAAACTACTTAAGTAGGTCAGAGTTGTGATACCTACTCTGGCAAGCAACGTGCTGCATGCAAATATTTGGATATGAGCAATAGGGATGGGTGAACGTCAGCGATGACTGCAGCCATCGACCCTCATCAACTTCTGTAATCCCTGGCTGGGAAAGTCTGAGCTGATCTGCTCGGGGAAACTTTGCGAGGAAAGACAAGTGCTACGGGCAATCTGAGCCTCAATCAATCATCCCCGCACACTTGAGGACCGGCAGGTTTTCCCCGCTATGATTTAGCATGTATGATTTAGCATGTATATCATTGATGAATGGAGACGGAGAGCGCTGAGCTGTTTAGTTAGATTGTAATGAGGTGATTGATGATATCTTTATCTCTACTTTTTCCCCACTTTTGAGTTGTGAGTGGTTCCTCCATCCCTTCCCCTTGTCGTTCCTTCCTTTACTCACTTCACTGCCATCATCAACACCTTGTATTTATAGAGCCGGCTCTGAATTTCTCTTTTTCTCTCTCACACATGCAAACACACATGCAAATGCGCACCCTCACAGACGAATGCACACGCTCACACACACACTCACACACAGCCAAATGGGCTCGTTCCCACACCTAGCCAGGCACGAGAAGCTTCCAAACCCGGCTGAAGAGTGTAGCCGGGTGTTTGCGAGCGGTGGATCACACCCTCAGGCTGGATTTGTAAAATCATAGCCTGTATTTACCAGTCGCCTGTTAATCGGAGGTATCTGTGGATGGCGCGTCATGGAGGGGTATTAAACAGAAGGAGTTGTAGCTACAGGGGAGTGATTGATTTGCAGTATTGTAATGGGAGAAAGGAAAAGGCAGAGTGAGTGAGACAGAAAGAGATGGAGAGAAGGAGAGAGATGCTTAGATGAAGCTTGGCTGACAGCAGCCTGAAGGCAGTGTTTGACTGCTAACTTCCCGCAGATAAGTCTCCCTTCCCTCTTTTTTCATAAGAGAAATACTCTTTCTGTTCTTATTCCCTGTCTTTCTCCACTCCTCTCTTTGCCTGTCCTTTTCTTTTCTATTTTCTCATCCTGCTTTTTTCCATCTTACTGTCATCTACCAGCTTTTTTTTTTTTATGTCTCTGTCTCTCCACTTTTCACCTTGACTCTTTTTCTTCTGAAAATTGCCATCCCTCCTCTCTATATTTCCCTCACTGTCTCTTTCCCTGCTCTTTTACCATCTTCCCCTCTATCACCCTATACTCTTTGACACATTTGAATTCAGTTTTTTAGTCCTGTTGTGTGCTGGCTGAATCCATTAAGGCAGTGGCTAGGAGGGAGAGGCCTGTGCTCCTCTCTCCATGGCCCGGTGTGCTCTCTCTGAGCCCCAGGACCCCATTAAACTGTTAATTAGACCCTTCAGGAGGGCGATGCTCCCCGCAGCACTTATCATTCAACCGCTAAACTCTAACCATTCACTCTCTCCCTCATTCTCCATCTTCCTCTTCCTTTCGCAACCTCGCTCTCCCCTCTACGCCTTCCCGCTGCACCTTAAAATGGCACAGAGGAGTTTGTATTTACACCAGATGTGCTTTTGATACTCCTCTCACGCAGTACTTCCACTGCGGAAAGTTAAAGCGTCTCTGACTATCCAAAAATAGCTGTAGGAAACTTTGTCAGTTATCCACAATCTCTGGTTCGCAATTGGTGAACCTGATCACGGCTGATTCAATCTGGGTTATTTAACCTCTCTGCTTGATGGAGGCAAGAGTCGATGAGCCTTCACAAAGACAGACGTGCAGATGGGATGTTATCTATCGCACCGAGCGGCCGTTTGTCTGACGAGCCCAAAGTGTTGAGTGACAGTTCTCTATATAGTACAAAGAGTAAAGCACTCTCCTCTGAGGTCTGCCTGTCGAAGGCCTCATTCAGCGCCCCTCCTGCTCCTCTCTCTCCCTCCCTCTATCTCTTTCTCTCTCTCTTATAGACGCTTTTGTTGTCAGCAAGGAGAAAAAACAGCTTGTCAGAGGTATCTGACACAATGGGGCAGGTGGATTGGACTGGAGAAAAACATATGTGTGTGTGTTTCTATTAGGGGATAAAAGCACCTCAATAGCGCTTGATTATCAATAGCCTGATGATGATGAGTATCTTTGATGGCGGGTTTAAAAAGAAGCAGCAACCGCCCGGGCCGCCTATTAATGGTTCCTGTCTCAGTGATCTCTCCACGGCAAACAACAAGGAAGGAGGGAACGAGACAAAGATGAAAAGATTGAAGGGAGGAGAGGAAGTGTGTCTTTTGTCAGATGGCACATATATCAAGCAAATGAGAAAAGGAGGAAATGAGAGAGCGCGAGCGAGGGGGAAGGAGGAGCGGGTGAGAAAGACAGAAAAACTGTTCAATAGGGCCTGCGAGAATAAGAGCAAAATATCGCAACGCGTCTCTCCGAGGAGTTGGAAATCAGAGGTTGTGTGTGAGTGTGTGTTTCTATGTGTGTGTGTGTGTGCTTGGCTGGCTGGCTATGACTCATTGCAGTGTGCTGAGTGATCATTAGAGGGTGCTGCATCCAGATGTCGAGTCATGGGACTGGTAGAGCAGGAGACAACAGGGAGGAACAGAGCCCAAGAGGCTACAACAAACACTAACAGGAAGGTTGTGTGTGTGTGTGTGTGTGTGTGTGTGTGTGTGTGTGTGTGTGTGTGAAGACACCTTCCCCAGGAGGATAGATCAGCACCATTTGCTGCTCCAGGAGGTCTGTGCTGAAATAAATTATTAGAGAATGTGAAACTTCAGTGACAACAACAAAACTGTGGAGTTTATTTGGTACAATATTCTACTGTCTGATAAATCTGTATTCTGATGATGATGATGATGATGATGATGATGACATTGCCACCGTTGTCATCAAAACTCTGCTCTTTGTTGGTGTAGACTGGTTTATACTATGTGTTGCCTTTGACAAATTACATACAGCATGTAGTTATGCTATGAAAAAGAACATAATTGCTTTTGTAAAAACAACAGAGTCACATTTACTACTTGTTTAATGACATTGGAATATATGTATTTGAGCAAAACTTTTTTGTTTTGTTCCAGTGTTGAGATGCACTATAATTAAGTTTGAGAAATAACAGATTATAGCAATTTGACGACAACTCTCATCTGTTACATTTAAAAACACTGAAATCTGACAGGTATTTTTGAGAAAATATGTGTTGACCCTTGAGCAAGGCACTTAACCCCTAAATGCTACAGTGACCCCAGTAGAAGACTGTGGTTGTACTGGGCAGCACTGGTGTGTAACTGCATGTAACTTACTTGATTACACAGAAACTAGTTTGAAGGGAGACAAACTTTTAAGTTGATTACAGTTATTAACTTGAAATAATGAGTGATAGCGGTTGTACATAGTGATAATAACGGCATTCAAATAAAATCTGTATTTGTTTATTGAACCTTTATTTAACCATGTACCACCAGAGAAATTAAGAATCTCTTTTTCGAGGGCGATCTTGCCTAGAAAGCAGCATCAAAATGAACATAAAAGTTGCAGACAGACAACATACAAAAATGTACAAAAGCAAGCAAAGTGCTCTGATAGCAAGTCACAGCAGTGGTCTTAAGGGCCAAGCCTATTCTAATCTTGACTAAATGAAGCTAAGACCTCTTTGTGTGTTTGTCAGTAAATGGGAATAAAATTGCGTATTAACCATGAATCTTATGGATTTTTGAGGCAAAGTACCTGAACATAATAAGACTGCATTGCTGAGTTTGAGTATTCCAGTCGATAACATTATTTATTACAATTTGAAGCTGTCAGTAGCAATTATAACTTGAGAGTTTAAGTCCCATTCCTAACTGCAGTCTCTGGTCAGACTCTGCTGTTCGTTGTGATGTTGGACCAGAGTGATGCAATGAGCCAAACCTCTCTCTCCATAGATCACACTGTAGTTTATATTTGGGTTTGGTTCTGTGGCCAGACTGACCCGCTTTCTCTGTGTCTCTCTCTGTCCTTCTGTACCTCTCTCTCTCGCTCTCTCTCTCTCTCTCTCCCTCTCTCTCCCTCTCTCTCTCTCTCTCTCTCTCTCTCTCTCTCTCTGTCATGGTCCAGAAACCGCACTCAGAATTCCATAACCAGGTCACCAGAAGCCCAGAGCCGCTACTCAGTATTCCCATTGGAAACTGGTTTCCAGCGCTGGGAATGAAACCTTGCCAGATACCATGTTAATGACCATGCCACCGCAAAGCTTCACAGCATGGCCCATTTCAATAAGACAGCCAGTCAAACTACCAACGTGGTGGAGAATAGGGTCAAAATTGAAGGAAACTGCATTCTACGCTTCTTTGGTGGCTGATTTTTTTTTGTGCCTGGCACTCCTGAATTAGCAGTTGGCTTTACTTAGAAATTCAAAAAGTGGGAGTTGTTGATAAGCTATCCAGGCAGCTGGAAAGGCAGGAAAACTTCCCTCCAGAGCTGAAAATTCAAAAGGTTACCCACCTCCATAATACTGAGGACATCCACATTCACTTTGCCATTTGCGTGCTTACTAGCTATATGCATCTCTAATTTGTGATTACCGTGTGATTATCTGTTAAAACAAATTGCTGACGTGTAAAGTATACATTTTCTATCAATAAAAAAAGAGCAAAGGGATTGTTTCAGATTTAAGATAATGTGATTTTGTGTGAGTTGCTGAGCTTGTGGGAGTGTTGCGGCAGGGTGACCCTATAGCTAACCTATCACTAATGTACAACTCACACGCAGAGGCTGCCACTGTATCTAACCGTAGCACTGTCTGCAATCACGTAATACAGATTAAGCCTGCCTCTCTGTGTCACTGCATTGAAAACACTGAGAGGGTTATAAACGGAAACATCTGGTTCAGGATGTTCTTACGGTTGTGCTTGTGCATGTGTGCATCATCAATCGGTTTCTAGATCCATTTCACTGTATGTCAAGATGTGGTTGAGACGGACACGACAGCCAACATATGTACAAACTTTATGGGAAGGGCTGGAGTGTAGGATGACATGCATGACATGATATGTGTCAGATTGCGCAGCGTACGTATGTGAGTGTGTGAGTGTGTGAGTGAGCCTGCCTGTGTATGTGTGTGTGTGTGTGTGACCTGCTTACGGTTTGACCCGTGCCAGTCTTTCCACTGAGGGGAGGTGCGCAGTTCTTCCTGGGGGAGGAGAGGAGTGTGTGAGCAACCACCATGACCACCATCTTCCTGTCACATTACCATACGCTCCTGCAGTAGGGCCACTAATTATGTCTGTGTGTGACAGCCGCACTGCCAAAGCGGTGAGAACGAGACAGTTGGGAAGGGGGGAGGGTGGTGTGGACAGGAGAGAGAATGGACGGGGACAGAGAGGGGGAGAGAGAGAGAGAGAGAGAGAGAGAGAGAGAGAGAGAGAGAGAGAGTGGTAAACTGTGTGTGTGAGAGAGAGAGAGCGAGAGAGAGAGACAAAGGTAATTTGTAGTAATCCTCATTCGATTTCACTGTGAGGGGGAATGTGGATCTCCTTATGTACATTTGTTCGTTCAATATCTAAGACACTGCTAATTGGATTTTGACGAAACTTGGGGCAATGATGCATCTCACCACTATGTTGTGGCATTTGCAAAATTACACTGATTGGCCCAAAGGGGTTTGCTGCATTATTTGTTTATTTCTTCGATAGCTCAGACACGACTGATTGGATTTTGATGAAACGTCTTGAAATTATGCATCTCACCGCTCCGCTCTGGCATTTTCAGAATTACACTGATTGGCCCAAGGGGGGCGCTACAATTACAGGTCAACACAAGGTGACAGGCCTTGTAGCTAGTCTGGTATGTAGCACAGCTAGTGGTCTAATGGAGGTTCAGCCTCCGCGAGCGAGGCTCAAACAGCCCCAGACAGATAAAGCTGGTAAACTGAGTGAAGGAGAGAGAGTGTAGCTGTGATATTCCTGTGGTATTCCTCTGGCTCACAGCTCCCTGGGGCTTCGCCGAGCCTCTGAGCTGTACGAGAGAGGAACAGGAACAGGAAGGAGAGATGACAGTTGTCAACTCACAGACTGAGGAGATCTGAGACCTGGTCCCATATGGCACTTGACAGTTTAACACTAGTCTCTCATCTACTGTCTCTCTCTCTCTCTCTTACTCTCTTACTCCCTCTCTCTCCCATGTATCACTAAAGATTCCTCCATCTCCATACATGTGACTGGAAGGGCGCTGGTTTGAATCCCCTGAATGATGCTCTCCCCTCCCTCAGCAACTACTGTCAAGCAGCCCTTGAGCAAGGCACTTAACCCCTAAATGCTCCAGTGACCCCAGTAGAAGACTGTGGTTGTACTGGGCAGCACTGATGTGTAACTGCATGTAACTGTTTGGAGGTGAAGCAGGGCGTCACTGGAAAAGAGCATGCATGATCGACTGCCCTTAAAGGTTAAAGGTTAAAGTTAAAGGTTAAAAAATTGTTTCCTCTCTGTCCGTTGACGTTTCCTGCTCTTTTTGGTCCATATCCAGCCTTTCTAAAACTCTTACATTCTCCGTTTCCTTCCTCTTTGTATTGCTCAGCCTCTCCCCATAGCCTACTTTGTCTGATCCAGAATGTTATTTGAAGGGCGCAGGTTCAGTGACTCTAATAACTCTCCATCTCATGTGTCAACACACACACACATAGGTATGCAAATGCTCTATCCATTCTGGGCTCTAACTAGCTTTGGGCCCGCCCCTTTGTGACAGAAAGAGAGCAGCAGGACTGAGCGTTTGAGTGCAACTCCAAAGAAACATGCACCAGAAGAACCTCAATTTGGACAATCAAAGCTCTGCCATGAAATGTGAGCGTCTATAAAGGTGCAGGCTGTAAGATGAATATTCATGGTAGCCGGTCCCGGCGACACGTCACTCTGCATCTGCAGCTTCATTGCTGTAGGGTGCGAGTGTGTCTTTGACAGCTGCATCTCTATCACTCCCAATCAAAATGGGTTTTAGTGCTTCATAGATCATAAAATTTTTTGATGTCAAATCTGCTGTCAGAAATGTCAAAAACTGCTATGGCATATGTTTTGTGACTGAGGGCATTTGTAAACTTCTCCTGACCTTTTATATGTCATGGTGGATATTTATGAGGGTTTTATGACATTTCATAAAAGAAAATTCGAGTGCCAGGTAGAGAACATTGTCCAAGCACCGCTCACTCTCCATTTTGTCCCTTTTCTTTTCCCATCTCTTTAGTAGCAATATGGTTAACAGTAATGGTGATGCGAGAAAATATTGATTGAATGACAGTAATGGATACTGATCAGACTCTCAAGAGAATAAGTGATCAACATGCATTACCCAGGTATTGGTGAAATGAGCAGAGGTGCTGCTACAATGAGGAGTGATAGACAAGTGATATGACAAGTGCAAGACCTACAGTGTATTTTGATAAGCCTCTGTTGTATCCTCTTTGGTTTAGCTGACATCCCACTGATTCTCCCTTTTGTTATGACAGAAAGTTACAGATATCCCGCTGTCGTGGAAAAACTTTGCTTGATTTTCACATTTTTAACTTGTACGTGGCTCATTATTTTTTATTTCGTAGGTGCATGTTTGTCAGTCTGAAAGTGAAATAAGGCTGTTTTTCTAAATATTTGAAAACGTCTCTTCAACATGCATGGGAACACAGGCAGCAGGTTGGCCCTTCAACCACAGGATCATTATGGAGTTCACCCTGCTTATTACTGTGCTTTCACAACAAGGTTTGTGTTTGGTAGCAGTGATACTCTCTCAGTCAGACTCTCTTCCCCTTCATAGGCTGAGGGATCCACCTTCCTGCAGATGGGAGCCTCTCTGGAACAGCAGATCGTCTGCATGTTCAAGGTACAGCAGTGCTTTGTGTTTATACATTCACCATCACTGATAATCAGACATCAGATAGTAATTACAAACAATGCTCTTTGTGTTAGTTTTAAACAGCTTGTCACATCTGATGGGTGGAGTCTAAAGTCTGTGACTGACAACATACTTGACACTATCTGGGCTGGCACTCCATCCCAATTTTTATGGTTGCAATGATTCTGTATATCTACATTTGATTGAGTCACATCTCAGCAATTCAACTCAATATCATTACTATTATATGATAGTATGTTTATTTTATTTCTTTATTTTAATATGTCCCTGTTTCAGCTTATGGAGGAGTACGACTGGGGCGAGTTTGTGGTGATCACCAGCTTTTTGCCAGGATATGACACCTTTGTGGATATAGTCCACTCCTACACAGACACTTCCTACTTCATGTGGAATCTACAGGACGTCCTGTCTCTGGAAATGTCCGTTGGGGCTAATGATGTGAGGACGAAACGCATGCTGCAGCAGGTAGGACGAAATATACTGTATATATTGCTGAACTTTGTGAATGGTAACTCAATAAATTTAATAGTGAAATTAATTTTATTTTGAATTAACAATAGTTTGTATAGTGCTTTCTCAAGGACTGAAGTTACTTAAAATACATATCTATAGAAAAAAAAGAAAAAGGAAAAAGAAAACAAGAAAAAGTCAATGATGTAAAATCAAGAAAAAAAATGAAAAGCCTGTGTGATCATACTTCACTGCCAGTGTTTTTCTGTAATTGCTATGAGTCATTCCTCCATATATCTTTAATTTCCCCTTGGACTTAGTCATAGTATCAGGTTTCAAGTAGTCTAAGTGTCAATTATCTCTATCTTTGTAGGTCATTTTCATTGTATAACCCTACTACTTTAACAAATCACTCCTTTGTCTCTTATGTATTGGGCAGTATTAAGGGTTTGATCTTGGTGTCTGTAGTTTGCTTTCCAATTCTGATTCGGTCTCTCAGGTCTTGCTAGCTTATTGTTCTTATGAACTGGCCCTGTACCTGTTCCAGATTGAGTCATACTGAGGGTTAATGTTGCTGGCTGATTTGATTCTGTCCTCTGGGTTTCCATTGATAGATACAGTCATTTCTGTCTGTAGGTGGACTCTCAGGTCCTGCTGGCCTACTGCTCCCATGAGGAGGCGCAGTATTTGTTCCGTCAGGCGGCTGAGGTGGGCCTGCTGGGGCCGGGCTACATCTGGATCCTGCCCAGCCTGGCTGTGGGAAACCCCGACAGCCCTCCACCCATCAGCTTCCCCGTCGGTGTCATCGGCGTAATAACGGACCACTGGAGAAAGAGCCTGCGGCAGAGGGTGAGGGAGGGTGTCGCCATTGTGGCTAAAGGGGCAGAGAGCTTCAAGAAGCAGCAAGGCTTTGTTCCTGAGGGACACAGCGACTGCAACACGCCGGCTAAACAGTCTGACAACAACACTCTGTTCAGGTGAGAGGGAACATGTATGGCATGTAATTAATATATACAGGTATAGGCTAACAGAGGTACAGCCACAGACCAATTATATGACAAATTGATATTGATATAGACCTTTGAGGTCTTATTAATATAAAGACAGGAGAGCTTTAGAAGACACATGTACACCCACAAAGACACTCACACACACTCTTCACGTGAGCTTACAAGCACGCGGCGAGAAGTGAAACTACTTAAGTATTTTGCCCCTCTATTCCATGTGGTCTGAAATGTAAATTGACCTGGATTCATTATTCAGAGCTCAGTCTGTCATGGCTGAATCTCCTAACAGACAGAGAAGCGTCTCAGCAGGCACATCCTGCCCTCCACCAATCAGCTAACTCTATCATCCCCTAATGAGCTACTTCCATTCTCCCACATTAGATTAAGCCCTCCCAGGGGAGCTTTAGGTTTAATTAGGAGGTGCTCGTTGTAGGTGTGTGTGTGTGTGCACGTGTGTGTCTGTGTGTGTGTGTGTGTGTGTGTGTGTGTGCATCTGTGTACTTGAGTATGCATATTCCTGTGTGCTTGCATGTAGAATCAAAGTTTCTTGATTGTATATTATTTACTTTCGCTGTATGTGTGTGTGTGTGTGTTAACGGGTTGCAGGCACATGCTGAATGTGACATGGGACAAGAAGGACCTGTCGTTCAACAGCCAAGGCTTTCTCACCAATCCTTCCATGGTCATCATCGCTCTGGACCGAGAGAGGCTCTGGGACAAGGTACTGGGCACCCGAATCTGAATACATACTGGCACCCATGATACTGGGACAACAGAACCTCAAATACAGCACAAGGGACAGAGCAAGACATACAATCTATCACTCTACAAATACATAACATTATACATTTTAAATACATTCATCAAATACATTCACATAGATTCAGCATTCAATCACATACTCAAAGTCAGCATTGCATATATTACGGTTTCAGCTGTACAAAAGGGTGGTGAGAGTTCAGCAGTGCGTTGGAACAGTGCACCATGGGATAGTTATACTGAGAAGGATGAAATGCATGAAATACCTTATGAGCATTGTGGAGTATAGTCATGAAATCTGATACTAACACTGAAAAGTGGATATTTGTGAGGAGTGTTTTTTAGAGGACCTAATTAAGAAAAGAGTCAGAGATGCGACTTGCTTTTTCTCAACTGGAAGCTGCTCTCTTGCTCTTACTACACTATCGCTATCGCTCTCTCCGCCTACATGTAAAATCAATAGCTGGATGCAACAAGTCCAGGACCATTCTCTGGGGGTTTGTCGAAAGGCATTTTGGAAAATGTAGGAAATCGCTAACGGAAGCAGAAGTAGATGAAAACTGCATCACCACCTCACAAAATAACTCCTGGAATGTATTGAATATCACAGATTGATGGTATATAACAGTGTAAGGGTGGATTTTTCCTTTAAGGTTGGTCTACAGGTAACAATTAGATGTGTATTGGTCGGGGCTTCAGTTAGGGTCAGGGGTCAGGAAGAAAATGTAAGTAAAAAAATGTGTAATAACACAAAGTGTTAGTATCTTTCTCCTGGTGGACACCAAACTGTTTCTTGTGCCTCGCCCTTTTCTCAAGGGGTTTCTCTCTCTTTACACACACACACACACACACACACACACACACACACACACACACACACTTCCCAAGGGCATATTGAAAAAGTGAGACTAAACAGAGAGTCCAGAGTGTAATCTCACAGCTACAGTTGAACTCATTTATTCCTGCCCTGGAAAGACCAACCTAGTTTATCAATGTCACCTCCTGGCTGCTGTGTATGTATGTGTGTGTGTGTGTGTGTGTGTGTGTGTGTGTGTGTATGAACATGGACGTGTAATTGTGTGGCCTGTGTGTACACACATGTGGTGTGTTTGTGTTTGTGTGTGTGTGTGTGTGTGCATGTGCATATGTCTAAATGTTTTGGATGTGATTATGTGTGTGCATGCGTGTGTGTGTGTGTGTGTGTGTGTGTGTGTGTTTGTGTATCTTGAAGCCTCAGCCATAATACAGCCATAACTCAACAGCTTCACTTCATCCAGTCACCATGTCCTCATGTTCAGATGTAGATACACTTTATGCAGTACTGCTGTTCTCACACTATCAGCAGCCACCTGCCACCTATAATACTACCATACACACACACACACACACACACACACACACACACACACACACACACACACACACACACACACACACACGTCGAAAATCAGTAGATCTACTCCCCTTCCTCTCTCCATTTCATTCCTTCCTCATTAGAACCTGATCTCTCACTACCTGTTCTTTCCCTCCACCCCCTCCTCCATTTCCTCAGTCCCCTCTACCCTCCTTTCCTTATTCCCTCCTCCCTTTTCTCTCCTTCTCCCCTCCTGCTCATGTCATGTAGCTCATCCATTACGCCGACAGGTTGTAGTGTGGCATGCTCTTTTCAAGCCCCTCTCCTCCAGTGACACCCTGACAGCTCAACATGCTGTTGTTCCTTATCGCAATCTGAGGAAGGCTGGGGCGGGGAAGGTCTCCTTGTCTCTCCTTGGCCCCTCTCCTCCTCCTCCCTTCTTTCTCTGCCTTTTCCCTCCTTTTCCTGTTCCCTCCTCTAGTTTTCCACCTGTAGAATCTGCACAGAGAAAAGGAAGAAAGTGGGAAACTTAAATGTATAGAAAATGGAATAGTGCAAGTACCACTTTCTCACTGTGATGTTGAGTACTAAACTTGCAATATTTGCTGGTGCAAAGCATTGCTCCAAGCCCTTTACTGAGACTTAGACTATTAGTTTTGGGTCACTGAACACAAATGGTCGAGATATTAGCCATTTTTTCTCTATTACAGAGATCTACCATCCCTCTACTGACCTTATTCTATTACTTTTAAATGCAAATAAGACAAAGGCAACAGTGTTTGCCGCCAGCTGTGCAAAGGCTTTGTGTGGTAAGGTTTTCCTATTGATTTTCTAGATAGGAACATACATGCTACCTGGGCTAGATTCCAATAACTGCTGTAGATATAGTGGGCAAAATATATCACCTCCAACTGTGAACCTATATCCCTTCAGATTCTTGAGATCCATTTGTTTCTAATACATTTTTCAGCAGGGGATCTGTGAAATGATAAATGTTTGTCCAGTTCCCAGGGTTTTGTATGATATTGCATCTCGGTACACAGCAGTAGGACAGAGCTGCACTGTACTTGCTCTTCCAGGTAGAGTTTCACTCCCCGAGTGAATTTCAACATAGCTGCCTGGGCATAAGGTCTATGTGTGAAAAAAAACAAAACAACAGAAAATCAAGGCTTACTTTTATTTCCTACATGAAGTACTGGGAAAGTTCTAAGATATTAATGTGCTATTTTAACCTTTTACCTTATAGAATATAGGGTGCTAAGAGGGTGAGAATGACAGGTAGATGACAAGAGGTTCTATTGAAGGTGGTAAATGAGAAGGCGAGAAATATAGGAAGGCTGTAAAAGAGAGATAGAAATGATTGATCTCCACAACTGTCATCCGTGTTATCCACTCAGCTATCATTCACAGGCAGCACAGAGAAACGCTGCACAGCAATGCACATCATACATCAGCGTAGGTTTGTAAATCAGCCATGTGTGAAAAAGGCAGTAGTGAGCTCTAGGAACAGATCAGGGGTTGGTAGAAAAACAACGGGCTCGTTAAGGATCTAAGACAGAGAGTTTCACATAACTCAGCGCTGGTTGAGCTCAGTGCGGTTCAGTAGGACGGGTTGATGTGACAAACAGAGTCCTGTTAAGGCTCTCAGACAGGGGGTTTCACAGAGCTTAGCACTGACACAGAGGGGATTACTCATTGTGCCTTTGAACTCGGATGTGACAATCTACAGGGATTCAGGTCCGGAGTGGTTCCCACTGAAGCTCAGACATTCACAGCTTCCTCTTATGCTTAGCTGAATAGAGTCTGGCTCTCTGGCTCTCTATCTTTCAATTCAATTCAATTCAGTTCAATTCAATTCAATTCAATTCAATTCAATTCAATTCAATTCAATTCAATTCAATTCAATTCAATTCAATTCAGTTCAATTCAATGAGCTTTATTGGCACAGTGAGATGTTCCTTCCATCGCTAAAGCAGTTATACAAGAACAGCAAATACAAAAAAATAAAAAAAATAAAAATAGACAGCAAAACATGTAGATAATAGGCCTTTAGAATGCTCTAAATATAAGTAATCAATTGAACTTTTTCAATTTAAGAAACAGTAACATTTCAATATGAGTATTCAGTTGAAAAAAGTCAATAAATAATTGAATAATCAATCACCAAAAAGAACAGGGGCACAACATGTAATGAGCGCTACACATGCTGGGATGTATTATTAACTTAATGTGGTTGGTTTGCTCTTTGTGTCTGTTTCTGTTTCTGCCTTTTTCTTTCAAAAACTTTTTACTCAAAGACTTTTAAGGCGTCTTAGTATGCGTTAATGAACTCTATTCTTCTTTCATCTTCTTCTCCATTTCCTCCAAGTTGGCACATGCTAATTCTCCTTTCTAAAAGAACGAATAATTTATCCTATGAAGTGGGAAAAGACAAGACAGGTGGAGAGAGAGAGAGAGAGCGAGAGAGAGAGAGAGAGAGAGAGAGGGGAAGAGATGGAATGACACGCAGCAAAGGTCACAGGCGAGATTCACACCCACAACAAGCACACGGTACCCGCTGTGGGAGATTTTAACTCACATGAAGGCCCATGAAGGCCTGCATAAATGTATAATCAGTAAAATACTCAGCACACAGAAGTAGAAATGAATAAGCACATAATGTCTTGATTTAGTGAAGTGTGTGTAGTAAGAATAAGTTTTATTTTTAATAACATGGCAAATACAGTCAAGGAGGTATCTGTGTTAAGGCCCCCAAAAGGTGGGGCGTAGTAAGGTATATAAAAAATGGTTTTATATATTTAGGTTCAGTTGCTTCCATGGAACCAGCTCGGGTTGTCTGAATTTGATTTGTAAACTCTATCATATTGAACTCTATTGCACTTGTTTGAATTATTTTATAATGAGATTGAAGAAGTGTGGTTGAAGACCTGACAACATCTGGCCCACCTGAAGGTCATTCTCCCGCACCGCCTTGACCCGCTGAGTCACCCGGACACCCGTTGCATGATAATTTCTTTGTCTCCCGCCACCCCCCCCCCCCCTCCCCCCGACCCCTCTCCAGGTGGGTACGTACGCGCGGGGGATCCTCCAGGTCCGCTACCCGGTGTGGCCGCGCTACGGCAGCTTCCTGGAGCAGGTGTCGGACGACCGGCACCTGACTGTGGCCACGCTGGAGGAGCGGCCCTTCGTCATCGTGGAGAACGTGGACCCGGGCACCGGCACCTGCGTCCGCAACACGGTGCCCTGCAGGCGCCAGTCCAACCGCACTGAGAGGTACACACACCACACACACACACACACCAGCATGAGTGCCAACACATACACCTGCACCCTCTCTCTCTCTCTCTCTCTCTCTCTCGCTCTCTCTCTCTCTGTCTCTCTCTGCCTCAGTTCTGTTCTGTTGAGACATTTGCTCGGTGACTCCTAGACACTAAGGCAAATTTCCACACTTCATTAAACAGAGAGTAAATGTAAGCGCTAAATGTCTTCTGAATACACCTCCAGTGTCGCACACAGATCACAGCATGACAGAAAACAACCATTAAACAGCTATTACCTCCAACTGGTACAACTGGTACTCATCAGGAATACACAATGTCTTCATCATATTCAGACATTCATGGAAAATGCACTACACGAATAGAACTACAAGTCTGTTGTGCATTGTACTGCTGATCTGTACTGCTGATCTGCTGATCTCTCAAAGTTCAGCTGATTAATAACTACACATTAATACAGCCAACATATGTGTCAACGAAACTCCATCACCTTTCGTTCATTATTTAAGAGGGTGGTTGTGATGCTCCTGCTACTAAAATCCATAACCATGTCCTTGGAGTTGAAACATTTAATAAAAAGAAAATGATAAAAACACCCTTACACAAACAGATGGTGATTCCTGTAGGCATTGGTATATAATTATGTACAGTTGTGGGGACAGGACACACATTATGGTGCATGCCAACAGATGCAGGAGTCACCAGGGGAATAGATATATCTTGAAATCTGCTGCTGGTTCTGCACTGTTGAAAAAGTTATTTTCAGACACGTTTGTGTTGCTCTTCAACACAACATGTTAATAACGACATGTAGACACCATATATTTTGTTAGCATACCTGTTTTGTTGTTAAATTGATGGGAGATGGTCTTAAGGCAGATGGAAAGCACCTCACTTTCTTTTAGGCATAGTGGAGTGCTTTAAAGCTGAGGAAAATTAAACTTTTTAGAGGAGAGACACCACATTTTTTGTGACCCAACCAATCACAATGAATAGGATAGTGAGCTTTCATGCTATGTAGGCAGCTGCCAGGTTGCCTCTAGCCCCACCTCTGGCTCCATTTTCCTCCATTGCCAAAGCAAGTGCAAGCAAGTCTTCTCTTTGCAAAACAAAATACACAAAAAGCAAAACCAGTGGTACATGCAACATGCACGCGTGTATCTACAATTCGTTCATGTAACATATGTCTATTTTATGATGGAAACAAAATGCTGCATGTCTGATGTTATGGAAACAAAGTATGACTTGCATTTTCACAAAATGCAGTTGCACTTTCTTTGCAACAAAGTCAGAATAGTGTGAACAGGCAATAAAATGTATTTGGGTCAAAACTAGACTTAAGGACGTATTGGAAAATGATGAGTGTGTCAAGATAAGCTTGGTATGGGAAGGGAGGCAGAATGTGATGTTATGCATTATATAGTCATTTATACTGTACCCACCAAGGCTCACATGTATCACACCTAATCAGGTAGGATTATTAGAGATTTAGGACATGTTTCATCACCTACACATTCAGCTCATATATGTCGTCTTGTGTGTCTCTACGCGCGCGTGTGTGTGTGTGTGTGTGTGTTTCCTCACGCAGAGCGCAAAGCTTACCATGGATGGCACATTAATTAGAGAGAGAGATGTGTAGCGGGTGTTGTTGGGTGCGATGGCACATTGATTGCCAGTAAAGAAGATTTATCTGTCCAACATGGGGACATCTATCATGGCATGGGACAATGTTATCCCATCTTGCCCTCTTTCTCTCCCTCTCTCTCTCTCCCTCTCTCTCTCTCTCAGACTCCCTCCCTCACTTTCTCTCACTCTCTGTCCTGCATGCCCTGTTTGGATGGTGATCAACAGACAGGGAAAGAAAGAGAGCGAATCAGAGACAGACAGACAGAGCGAGATAAAGAAGGAGAAAGAGAGAGAGAGAGAGAGAGAGAGAGAGAGAGGGAGAGAGAGAGAGTGGACTGCTGCAATATAAACCAGTTAATCTTGCTGTGTGTAAGTCTAAACAGCTTCCCTACAGAGCAGATGTTTAGCGTAATTAAAAGTTTTTTGTCTTGCTCATTAAAAATCCTTTCTTTGGACAGATGACGGCTTCTTTTGCCAGAAACTGAGCCTCCCTCCTTCCATTGATCAAGAGCAGGAATTCATGCAACTCTTTCTTTTCCAACCTTGATGTCACTGATACTGAGATACTAACACAATACAAAACAGTGAATGTAGCATCATGACTGTAGGACACTGGCATTCCACATTGTTCCCTAAATGGTCGCAGTGGCGGCAAATTAAAGGATTCCTCCTCTCCTCCTCCTCCATCTGTCCTCTTTTGCTCCTGCCCCCCCCCCTTCTCCCCAGCTGAAGCTGGTGCTGGTGCCCTGTCAGGCCTTGTCTAGAGTTGTTCGCCTTGTGTTTCCTGTCTACCGTTCAGCTGAGTATCCGTCTCTCTCCGGTCCGACTCCCTCATGGTGCTTCCCTCCACGCTGCACTAGTTTCTGGGCATTTTGAGGAACACACAAACACAACACAACTGCTGTGAATCCTCCGAGGACGGGCGTGTGTGTTTGTTGGGGTGTGGGTGTGGGTGGGTGGGGGTGTGTGAGAGAGGGAGACAGGGTGTGTGTGTGTGTGTGTGTGTGTGTGTGAGGGTAAGAGACAGTGAATGCAAGTGTGTGTGTGCTTTGTTAGTGGAGTGTGTATAATGATGACAGGTGGCCAACTCCTTCAGTCTGCAGCGATTAATTAACTCGGTGTCTATCAGAGCTATTGACTCGTGTGAAAATAGCAAGGCTTTCAAATAGAAAGGAATTTGTCTGAATCGCGTCCTTAAAGTGTCGAACAGCCTTGAAAATAATTGACTTGCGTGTTAATTAATCGCTTGGGTCTTTATGTTTAATCTGTTGTTCATTTACTCATTCGCTTGCTCTCTTTTTCCTTCTACAGCTCCTATGCTGACTCATTGACGTGCTGAGGCTCTCTATCTGAATCGGACACGCACACACACACACACACACACACACACACACACACACACACACACACACACACCATGACTCATAGCCCTTTTAGCTTTTAGTCCTCCATTCTGGCAGCTGGATAGATGAAGAAGTGAAGAAAAGAGGGAGAGATTTTTTATATTCGGTGCACACGTCTCTTCCTAAATCTTTGTTTTAGGGAGCGTGTCTACTTCATTTTCAATTTGTCTGCCTTTGACTCATATTGTCTGTGTCTGTCCACCTCTCTTGTGGTGGCTCTCCATTCTTTTCTATTCTTTTTAATTTTCTTTCCTCACTTTCACTTGTTTCTTACCTTCTCTCTCTCCGTCTGTTCTGTTCCCTGCTACTACACCCCATTAAGCAGTGAGGCCAAAGGAAGGATGCGTGTGTGTGTGTGTGTGTGTGTATGTGGGTGTGTGTGTGTCAGTATTCCCTCACACACTACACACCTTAATGGCCTTTGATTAGAGGCCATCACAGCCACTCAACCATCTACTCCAGACTCTCTCAGACTGTCGGCCTGTGAGTGTGTGTATGTGTGTGTGTATGTGTGTCTATGTGTGTGTGTGCATGTGTGCACCCACGCGTTTGCCATTTTTTAGGTGGCTCCTCCTTCTCTCTGAAAGACACCCTGTTAACAGACATTGATTTTAGCTAATGAGCCAGGCATCTCCTGCCCTTCACTTTGCTGCTGTAGACGATGGTTGCGCACATTTATTTAGCACTCACTCTCTGAAACAAAGTACAACAATGTAGCTTTAGTCACCGAGGCTAAAAATAGTTATAGTCTCAGCTGTGACAGAGTTGTTGATCACACCACATCTTGACAAAACTGTATTTTTATAACTTGTGTGTGTGTGTGTTTTTTGCCTTCCTCCTCGCAGCATTATCGGCCATTCTGAGCCCTACACCAAACTGTGCTGTAAGGGTTTCTGCATAGACATCCTGAAGAAGCTGTCCCGCACTATCAAGTTCTCCTACGACCTCTACCTGGTCACCAATGGAAAACACGGCAAGTTGGTCCGTGGGATTTGGAACGGCATGATTGGAGAGGTGAGACTGAGGCCTGAGGTATTTAAAGAAGGACAAATCCCTCTGCAGAAAATGCAGCATCCAGTGTTGCTGCGTTGAGTCGCTCACTAGCCTTCTACTGACAATTAAGATTTCTTTACATTTTTCATCCATGGATCTAACTTCAGTAAATGTAGCTTTGGTCTGCGACATGACCTAATTAAATCATGACTGAAGTTACTTCTATATAGCAGTTACTTTGTAATACATATCAATTTTGTATCCACCTATTTTTGTCATATGGCCCAGCAAGAACAGAAGAACAGGCCAACAAACAATCCTGGATCATGACCCATAGTTTTAACAAACAGTAAAACAGTAATTGTGGCTATTTCTTATTTATCTGTTTATTTTATCTAACCAGGTTAGATAAACCAGGCTCTGTTTTTACAGAGCTAGCTAAGAAAGCAGCATGACAAACAAACGTTGAGGACCAACAACATACAACAGTGTTACATAGTACATAGTAAAACATTGTATAAAATCCAAATGCAATCAAAATTACATTAAAGAAAGAAAAAAAAAATGTTCTATATAAGCGCTCCAAAAGAACAGAGTCCAATATGAAACCAGGAGGCTCAATCTTGACTAAACAAAACAAAAACATCTGCCACAAGATCCTTCAATATCGGTTTAAATCGGCCTATACCAAGAGAGACCAGCTGCACCAGCTTTAAATAATTTTGCAGCAAGTCCAATGAAGAGGCAGCAGAGTACATGAAAACAGTTTTGCCTAATTCAGTGCTGAGCTCAGGGACGGATAACAAAAACAGCTCCTGAGGCCGTAAACAGTGATTTCCACCAAGTTTTTGACTTGCACAAATAATCTTAAAGTAGAGCACGAGTAGCCTGATAGAAAACGTACCAGTGAATAAGACTGTGAGAGGAAAGGGATGATACAGGGTGCAATGATGAGTGAAAGCTTTACAGTCAGTAATGAACCTCAATGCTTCACACATTGTCTAAAACACAAAGACATTGAAAGCAGACACACAGCTGATGAAACAAACAGATCACTGGTGACACAGAGTGAGATTCAGTACTTTGTGTCTCTGTTTTCTTTCCCATTCATTCAGTGCAGGCGGTAGTTTGCAGTACTGATGGTGCAGTATGTAATTGGTCAACAGCAGCGCATGGCAGAGGCTGCTCCTTTGATGGGTTTCTAACTAGGTCAATGGTGTGAGGGCATGCATACACATATGGTGGTAATACATGCTTTCTCACACACACCAAGCCACATCAAACACAGCTGCATCTCAATGTGAACGCCCTGAACAGGTGTTCCTCAGGAGAGCATTCCTGCCTGTGTTTCTGTGCCTGGGGCCGCTCTGCTCTTCTCTGCTCTGTGTGTGTGTGTGTGTGTGTGTGTAAGTGTGTGTACAACTCCGCAAAATTCACCCTCACCAGAAAGGCAAGTGAG